>NW_006240433.1:0-6556 GCF_000226075.1 Solanum tuberosum
GGAAGTCCCAAGCCCAAACCACTGGGCCACCCCGAAGCTAAAAAGCGTACATACCATTTAAATTGTTGGTATGTTAAGGCATGCTACTTTTCTCTCCCTTTACAATGTGGGATTTTCCTAAGGCGTTATATGCACCCTTCTTCAAAAACTTCCCAGCCTTGATGCCCGTTGAACCTTTTCCCTGTCTCGCCCTCCATCAGGGACATTACACTGACCCTGGTCGTTATGCCCTATGGTTCAATGCTTAAGAAAATGCTCACTTCTTATGGCAAATAGGCAATTGCCTTGCCACCAGACAATGCAATAGTAGGCGATTCACATTTTCTCCTAAACTTTGCACATGACAACTACTTTATTTTATCCTCTCAAATTTCAGCTATGCCCTCTTTGTTGCCAACCAGCTGAAAATACATAGCTTTATCTAAGCTTTGGGAAGTCAAACTGATAGATGCAGAACATTGTGACATCTCTTCTTAGTAACCTATAGAAGCACTACACCAGAAACATCCTACTTCCTCTCTGGAAGTTTTTCAAGTATCCTGATCCAGTAAAGCCTCCAGAACTGTCACAAATTTGCATGAAGAGGTCCATATACTGTAGGTGCAGGGACAGTCCTACCATACTGGAAAACCTACAATCTTTTGTTCCTTCTCCTAATATGAACAACTTTATCCTAAACGACCACGGACCACCTTCGAGCAACAAAAAAGGCATCCACAAACCACTAACTGCCATTAATGTGAATCCTCTCAGTCATCTTCGGACAGAAATTTTAAAAACATAAGAGCATCTATGAACATAGTGACCCTAACCCTTCCTGTCACATCATTCTTTGGGGAGATATAACATATAAAAGTCTTATTAGGGAAGATTTTGGCTTAGGTGCAGCTTCTTGAAGGGTATAATGTCCATTCGTTGAGAAAATATCTCAAGGTGAGCAAGATTCCTCAAACCACCATATCAACCATCACAAATTTCATTTTGTCCAGGAAACAAACAAATGAAGAAAAGGATATAAGTTCCAGAGAGGGAGAGTAAAGGAGATTGGCACAACAGAATTTATAGGACAAGACAACATGAAATATCATTACTTAACAGATCTCTTTCTTTTGCGATAGGCAACACCATGATTTAGAACATACAACCAATCAAAAAAAAAATCAGGACTTAACAAATAATAACTAGTGGAAAGCTCAAGATGTTTACCGCATAGGTAGTAGAAGCTTAGTTCGCTATCAAACCCCCAAGTAAAACGCAACCAAGACTTATGGTGGGTGTCGATCAAGTAAACTAAATATCCCAGTAAGGCTATAACCTGCAATGAAAAGGGTAAGAGCTCAGTTGGATATGTTCTCTATAAATAAGGTAAGGATATTTCAGAAAATCAAAGAACAAAATTTGTAAACAGGACCAACCACCTACAAGCTGAACTGCGAGAAAGATGAACAAAATGTCTCTGGTCACAAAGAATCGGAACTTCAAAGTTCGCCACTTTCTATCAGTGGGAACATGAACTCTCAAGTAATAGGGAGCTTTGCAAGTTGTGCAATGGGAAAAAGCAAATCCTTCCTGTAAAATACAAATTTTATTTAGCTAACGAAAATAAATATAATTCTGGTGAATATTGCTTACTGTAATTTGTAAATTGCTTGGAAGTTATCAGCACTCTTATGCAGACATTGCTTCTATGAAAGGAAAGCCTCAACAACTACTTGATAATTTTGAATTAGTGTTGAAATGAAAAGCACACACAAAAAATGACTCTTGCAAGTAAAGTGGCTAGTCCAAAGCTATACATGCTCAATATATGTACAAATGACACTAATCAAATCTTGATTCTACGCTTTAATGCATCAATACAAAAACAAATTAATTCCAAGTAAGGTAAGGAATAACAGTATTCTAGCACCTAACGGTGCGACCTACTAATCAATGGAGTGGATACTTGAGAGTCATGAAATCTAATGTTCTAATTCCAACGGAGACAAAAACACTAGGTGATTTCTTCCCATTTGTCAACATGTCCAAGCCTTGGTGGGTAGAGTTACCTGAGGTAACAGGTACCCCATGGAACTAGTCGAGGTACGCGCAAGCTAGCCCGAAAACCATGGTTATAAAAGAACAAGAAATGACAAAAATCTTGATGGAGTGCCTTTCTAACACAAAAGCAACAAGGCAACAAGGCAACTTCGACAATAACAAGGTTAAAACTGCTCAAGTAATACAGATTCAAAAGCCAAAAATGAAAAACATACTTTCACTGCACGCCAATGATCCAGGCATTCCCGATGAACAAACTTTGATGTACCTTTACACTTGCAAGGTGCAATAAAATCCCTACCTGAAAAGAAAAAACAAAAACATTTATAAGCACATCCCAGTTCTGAAACAGCACAAGTTCAGCACATATAACCCAATAATGTTATGCTACAACATACCCAGTGTAATTCCTCACGTGGGGTCTGGGGAGGGTGTTGCACGGCTGCACGCAGCCTTACTCCTACCTTGTGAAGGTAGAGAGACTATTTCCGGTAGACTCTCGGCTCAAGTAAGCATATAAAAAACAAGAATATAAAGCAAATACAAAAGCGAAGAAGTCATGCTGAAAACAATAAAGAAGAGAATGGTAGCAACGACAAAATAATACGATAACCAAAGCAAATGAAAAAACATCAGGCAGTACTAAAATTAAAAAATAAGATAGTAGGGAAGTAATAATAACAATACTAAAAATGAAACTAGACAACACTCGACCTACTAACCTTCTACCTAATCCTCGACCTCCATATCTTCCTATCTAAGGTCATGTCCTCGGTTAATGAATGCCTTATCTAATCTTCTCTCCCAAGACTTCTTTGGTCTACCTTTACCTCTACTTATACCCACTATAGTTAACCTCTCACTCCTCCTCGCTAGGAGGAACAATACTGAAAATGAAACTAGACAACACTCGACCTACTAACCTTCTACCTTAATCCTCCAACTCCAAATCTTCCTATCTAAGGTCATGTCCTCGATTATTGAATGTCTTATCTAATCATCTCTCCCAAGACTTCTTTGGTCTACATTTACCTCTACTTATACCCACTATAGTTAACCTCTCACTCCTCCTCACTAGGACATATGTGTTTCTTCTCTTCACATGTCCGAACCATCTCAATTTCGCCTCCCTCATCTTTTCCACCACAGAGGTCACTCTCACCTTGTCCTAGATAGCTTTGTTCCTAATACTATCACACCTAGTATGTTGACACATTCATCTCAACATCCTCATTTACATTACTTTCATCTTCTGGGCATGTGAGGTTGCGAGCTCTGAATGGCCAACACTCCGCCCCATACAACATAGCCAGTTTGATCACCACTTCATAAAACTTACCCTTAATGTTTGGTGACACATTCTTATCACACAAGACACCGGATGTGAGCTTCCATATCGTCCACCTACTCCAATACGAGCTTCCATATCGTCGTATTATTAACTCCAAATACTTGAAACTTCCTTTCTTGGGAATGACTTGTGTTTCAATCTGTACTCCCACATGTGTCACATGAGTTACTTCACTGAACTTGCACTCCAAGTATTCAGTCTTAATCCTACTCAACCTAAAAACCCTTAACACTCTAGAGTCTGTCTCCAAACCTCCAACCTATCGTTAACTTCGTCAGGTGTCTTGTTAATCAACACTATGTCATCTGCAAAGAACATACACCATGGCACCTCTCCACCTCTCCTTGAATATGTTTCATTAGTACATCCATCACTGAGGCAAATGATATTATGTTATAGAACGAAATAAACAACAAACGACCCAGAAAAACAAGCATCCACCAAGCGCATAAAAATTCACACCGCCTCTTACTAAAAACTTCTTACTTCTTTCATTTCTTTAATAACCAAATAGAAAATAAATGTTGATAAGAAACAAATTCAAATATAATATATGCAGTATCACATGATATTTTCATTTCCACTGTAATCAGACAAAACTAATACTACCACATGCTCCAATTTCTCAACCAAATGCAAAACTCATCCTCTCACTAATGCCTTACTTGAGTAGTATAATTTCGGGTTATGGTATCAAATTTCAAAACAAATTCACCAAAATACTTTCATTTACATCAAAGGGTTCTCAAGAATCACCTAAAACGCCACAAAAATCCCAATTAATACACTTGAACCAAGACAAATTAATACACTTGGGGTTATGGTATCATATTTTCAAGACAAATTCACCAAAATACTTTCATTCCATAAAAGGGTCCTCAAGAATCACCTAAAGCAGCTACCTTTACAGTTAGGAACACCACAAAAATCCCAATTAATACACTTGAACCAACTAATATTTCAAACAATAAAGAATCAAAAAATGGGTGAAATGAAGAAAGAAAGAAAACTGACCATCAGTCTCAAGACAAATCCTACACTGAATCTGTTCACTAGAACCAGCTTCAAGATCGATCTCACTTGTGTCAGTGATCACAGAAGGAGGAACCAAAGGAGAAGATTCAGACTGATCAACCAATTCCATTATAATTTTTCCCCAATTCCTCCAGAAATTAACAAGTATAGAATGATCAAGTTTCAATTCATCAAGAAAATCAAAAACCCGGATACCCTTTTTCTTGTTTATTACAAATAGATACACATATGAGTCTCTCTTCCCCCAAAGAAACTTGGTGTTAGGGAAGAAGAGGTGTTTTTTATTCTCTTCTGTTGTGTTGTCTGAAGAAGAAGAAGAATGAAAATGTCAACAAGTCATAGTTGGGGTCTATCATTATTATTACCCTTTCATAAATAGTTGTCTTTTTATTTAATTCTTTTTACTCAATAAGGTAGTTATTCCAACTTATGAAGTATTTTTGGTTTGATTAAATTTTTCATCATTTATTTTTTATACATCTTTTTTAAAAGGTATATCTGATTTATTAAAGTGGTTTGTCAGGAACTCAGGATGTTTTGATATTTGATTTATGGATTACGGTTTGTTTGCTCGTTAAAATTGTATGACAATTTGAAATTTTTTGATTATTTTCAAAGTTTGTGAGGTATTCACGTTTATAAGAACAATACAATTTGAAAAATTTAAATCGTATGTTTAAATTAACAAAACTTCTACTTCAAACAATGTGATTTTGAATCATGATTTTTATCGTATGTTCAAACGGATCCTAAAATTCTAATTCTCTAAAAAGTAGAATTTTAAGTTGTGATTTAATTATTATTTCTTTAAATGTAAAATTAGACTCATAAATTTATATTTCACAAATTAAGATTCGTCATTTAAATTTTATGGAAAAAAAAAATTCAATGTGAAAAGATTGTTCGTATCCTGTGAGAGAATTGTGTTTAAAAAATAGTTAGTTATTAGTACTATTGACCATTGGTGAAATGTTAGATTAGTGAGTTTATATAAAGCTATGTATATTTGAAAGTTTGTAATAACATGTAATCACAAATATTTATACATGAAAGAAATTAATGTGTTTATGAATTATGAACTATGATTTATTCATTTGGTAAAATTAAGAATAAAAAAATTATGATAGTAATTATGAATTTTTTATATTTATGAAAGGGAAAAAAACAACTTAAAAATTTAAATTATAAAATTTTGGCCTTAAATCATGATTTGAAATCATAATTTTAAAAGTCATATCCAAACAACCAGACCCTTAGTCATTCATAAAAGAATAATTTATCAACATTTTTTGCCAAACACATGACACCATTATTACTCACTTTCTTTTATTTTACTTGACACACTCATTAAGAAAATATTAATGATTTATTTTATTAAATTAACATTATGAATTATTTGTTAAAAATCTAAAATTTGAAAGGAAAAAAAATTATTTTCATTTAATAAAGTAAAAAATTGCCTTTTAAACATAAAAATCAAATAAAATGAAACAGAGGCTTTGGATTAAGGCTGATTTTCAGATAAGGGCTTTTAGTACTTTGAATTTTTCCAGAAGTATGTATTTCCATAAATCAAATTTCAAGCTTTTGGGTTAAAATTTGAAGATAACACTAGGAATTTATCATTAAAAGTAAAAAAGAAAATGAGCTTAAACTTTGAGAAATAAACATGTTTTTTTCAAACTTCAGAAAATAGAGAAGAAAAGTTTGGTAATTGGTCATTTTCTAATTTTTTCTTTTTTTGTCTTCTTGAAATTATGTTCTAGATTACAATTCCACTCCAACTTTAAATTTTACATAAAAAATAAGTATTTGATTTTTATGATCAAATTCCCACATATATTTTACTTGCTTTAAAACCAGTTAAAGAAAAGTATTTTAAAATATCAACTCTTTTATCATCCTCCGCCTAATTCTCCAAACCTATCATTAACCAAATCACCAATCTTAGAACTAGGATATATATATATATATATATATATACTAAAATTTCTTTTAGACTCATTTTATTCTGAATAGTAATAATCAGATGTATCCATCATATTTCTATCTTCATGAAAACTATAAGAATTATAATATAATTCTCTAATTTCTTCTTGTTTTTTGTTTCTAAGAGTTATTATAGAAACT
>NW_006240434.1:0-6555 GCF_000226075.1 Solanum tuberosum
GAAAACCCACCTTGCTCCTAAAGCTCGCCATGAGAGTCTAAAAGGTGAAACTATGCTTATGGAAGCCAACCATGAACATAGTTCTATTTTCGTTCCTCGAACTATACAATGGAAAGATATACTCTCCAATAATGATTGGCGCTTTGAAAACATAACTCCACCTTTTGCGTCTCATTCTGAAAGATCTCAGATTGAACGAGTCATTCAGTTTCCTGATGGGTCTATAGAACTTAAATTTCTAGACAATCCCGCAAGGAGATCTTCCTCGAATCGAAGGTCATCCTGGTCCCCTTCTACTTCAGGTCCCTCGAGACCTGTTCCCAGGCCACCTTCTTCTTCAAAAACCCCGGAGGAAGCAGATGATGAAATCATTTCTGTTGCTGACAACAGTAAAGGAAAAGTCACAGGGGTAGACTTCTCAGGTGATATACCAAAAATATTTTACCAAGATATTCCAGGGAGTCCGACTGCAAGTGAGATGGAGCCTCCTAAAGAGAAACCTTCTTGGCTCGGAATGCTTAAGGTAAACAAACCTTTTGAGCCCAATCTAAACATCTTGCAGGAACAATGGATACATCCTGACAACCAGGTAAAAAGAAAATGGTATGTTTCTTCTTACCCTCTTAAGCAAAGGGAATCCTTTAGAGATTTATGGATGGCTGACATGAGAAGAATTGGTTGCGAAATAGAATTCTTCAAATGGTTTGAAATGACTGGTAGGATTGAAAATTGTACTGAGTCATTACAAGTTATCATTAACAAATGGTATACTACTTCTAACAAAGTTGTTGAATCTGTTACTCCTCCTCTAGAAGGAATTAACATCCCTATTGCAGGAACCGTAATCAAAGCTTCTCCTTTCAAAGAGAAAAGTGATAAGACAGGTGGAATACTCACATCTGCAGATATTGACCGAGTAGTTGAACAAAACAATTACTCCAACCAAATCCTCCATATTATCTCCAGACAAATAGAGGATACCAAGCCTAGCATTAGTGGAAGACCAATTCCTGTTTCTACCTCTTCCAGCCATAATATTGAAACATATCCAGGATTCAGAATCCCAGAATTCTCCAAAGAAAAATTCCCCAAACTTTCTGATACTTTTGAAGTAACTGGAAACATCATTGAGAAGATCAATGCACAACTCAACAACTTCAACATCTCTGTAAAAGATGACAGTACATCAAAAAAGGTTTCTACCCTCCATGTAGAACCCAACCCCAAAACCCAAGAGAAATCCAATCTTCTCCAAAAGCTTGCTAGTAGTCGTTTTCATAATATGAAAAAATTATCATAACAAACCATCTTTCCCAGATTTACAGTATGAGGAAAATGCCTTCTTATCTACTTCATCTCACGAAGGAAGAAGCATCACTGAATGGAATATTGATGGCCTAGTTGAGCATCAGGTTTACAATAAACTTCATGAAATGGGTGTTGCTATTACTGCATACAAGTTGCGTGGATCAGCAGACAGAGATGCTGCTAACATGATTATTGCAGGTTTCACAGGAATGTTGAAACACTGGTGGGATAATTATTGCACTGATGAGATAAAACAACTCATTATTAATGCTACTGCAACGGAGACAGTCGTAAAAAATGGAAGGCACTGTACAATCCACTTCTAATGTCATAAAAGAAGATGCTTGTGCCACTTTGCTTTACCATATTGCCAAACATTTCATTGGAGAACCAAAGTTATTCCAAGATAGGAGTCTCCAAATTCTGAGTAATTTAAGTTGTCCAAATTTAGATAACTTTATTCATTACAGGCATGCTTTTCTTAGTAAGGTTATGATTCGTCCAGATTGCAATTTGGATTTTTGGAAAGAACGCTTCATTAGTGGTCTACCCCCCCTCTTTGCAGACAAGGTTAGAACAAAAATCCAAGACCGAAATAATGGTAGTATTCCCTATGGCAATCTTACCTATGGTGACTTGATAAGCACCATCAATGTTGTTGCCTTAGAACTCTGCACTGATATCAAACTCAAACAGCAGCTCAAGAAAGAGCAATCTTCTTCTAGAAAGGAACTCGGAAGTTTTTGCAGGGATTTTGGTTTTATCACTCCACCAGATAAAATCAAGAAAGACAAGAGAGAAAAATCCCATAGAAAGAAATCTCGACGAAGAGATGAGTCTACTAAACCTAAGAAAAAGAAGTTTAGGTCCAAAAAGCCTAATGATGCTAAAGTAGATGTATGTTGGACTTGTGGCAAAACTAGGTCATAAAGCCAATGAATGTCGATCTAAAACCAAGAAGAAGAAAATTAATCTTCTTAACATTGACGAGGAAACCAAAGGTAAGCTTCTTGCTATCCTTGATGAACCTTTTTCTGAATATTCAGGTACATCTGATGAGTACAGCGATGACGAAGACATTGATCTTGATTATGATTCAGATGTAAGCCAATCAGGAAAAGATTGCACATGCACTGAAGCCTTCTGTACTTGTGATAGTACACCTCATATTCGAGTACTTTCAGACCATTCGAAAGAAGCTCTTTTTGATGTCATCCAACACATTAATGATAATGAGGCTAGGAATCGTTTTCTCCTAGAACTCAAAAATCTTCTCCTCAATACGGACAAACCAAAACCCCGTCCGATAATTGAACCTTTTAGCATGAAACAAATCATGAATCGCTCAGATAACCATTCTGAACCTTCCATCTCAGACCTTCGCCATGAAGTCTCTAATCTCAAAGAAGAAATTAGAAATATCAAAGCTCGACTTTGTATTGTTGAAACTGACGTTCTCACCAGCCAAGTTCCCAAAAGAACTGCTTTCCATGACTTTGAGTCCAACCAAGGTTCTTCCCATGAAGACCTTGATGATAATATTGGTATTGACCTTTCCAACATCAATAATGATCACCTACTTGAGAACTTAGTTACCAATACAGGTAATGACACTTCTACTTCTGCAGCACCAGGATCACGGTAATATCTTCCATTAGACCTCAGAGTCATCATATACCTATTAAGATAGTTGTTAATAAACATTTTGTTATTAACAAAATTGCTTTGCTTGACAGTGGTGCAGATAGGAATTGCATTGTAAAAGGTATTGTTCCCACTAAGTATTTACAAAAAAGTACTTCAAAACTATACTCCGCTACAGGAGAACTTTTGAAAATAAACTATAAGCTTTCTAAAGCCCATATTTGTAATAATGGCATCTGTTTAACAAATGATTTTGTCATTACTGAAGATATCAATGAAGATATCATCCTTGGAATACCTTTTATCACTCAGATAAAACCTTATTTTACTGACCTTGATGGTATTAATACTACTATTCTGGGAAAAGATTTACATTTTCCTTTTATTAAGACCCTTTCACAAGATGAAAGTAATTTTGTCAGAGAAAACACTGTTTTTCGTATTAATAACCTATCACAACACATCACCTTTTTAAAGGATGAAATTCGTGTTAAGAAAATTGAACAGATTTTAAAAACCCCGGAGATAGTTACCAAAATAGCTAATCTTCAGAAAAAATTTGAAGAAGAAATATGTTCTGATTTTCCTAATGCTTTTTTGGGAACGCAAAAAACATATTGTTGACTTACCATACATTGAAGGATTCAATGAACAGGCTATTTCCACTAAAGCAAGGCCTATTCAAATGAATCATGAAATGATGGAATTTTGTAAGAAAGAGATTGACACTCTTTTACAAAGTAAGATTATCAGGGTTTCTAAATCACCTTGGAGTTGTTCTGCTTTCTAACGTTAATAAAAAACGCGGAGAAAGAAAGAGGAGCACCAAGACTGGTAATCAATTACAAACCTTTAAACTCCGTTTTAAAATGGATTAGATACCCTATACCTAACAAAAGAGATCTTTTAAAAAGAACCTTTAAAGCCAATGTTTATAGCAAGTTTGATATGAAATCGGGTTTTTGGCAAATTCAGATTTCTGAAAAAGATAAATACAAAACTGCTTTCAATGTCCCGTTCGGGCAATATGAATGGAATGTAATGCCTTTTGGACTCAAGAATGCTCCTTCTGAATTCCAAAATATCATGAACTCCATTTTTAATGATTACTCTTATATGTCAATTGTTTACATTGATGATGTACTAATCTTTTCAGAGAACATTGATTCTCATTTCAAACACCTTAATACATTATTCAAGGTGGTTAAACATAATGGTCTAGTTGTCAGTGCCAAGAAAATGGTATTATTTCAAACCACCATTAGGTTTTTAGGTCATGATCTTTATCAAGGCACTTATAAACCAATTTGCAGAGCCATAGAGTTCTCTTCTAAATTTCCAAATGAAATTCCTGATAAAACCCAACTTTAGAAGTTTTTAGAAAGTCTAAATTATGTAGCTGATTTTATTCCAAAAGACAGACAAACTTGTGAACCGTTGTATAAGAGACTTAAGAAAAATCCAATTCCTTGGAGTACTGAACAAACTCAAGCCGTCATCCAAGTCAAAGCTCTTGTACAAACCATCCCATGTTTAGGGATCCCTAATCCAAATGCCTTTATGATTGTTGAGACTGACGCATCTGATGCAGGATATGGAGGAATTCTTAAGCAAAAAGTAGATGGAAATTTTACAAAAAGATGTTAAAAATCTGGTTTCCAAACAAATCTTTGCTAGATGGCAAGCTCTACTATCTAGTTTTGATTTTGAAATTGAATTTATTAAAGGAGAAAACAATTCTCTACCTGATTTTCTAACTCGTGAATTCTTGCAGGGAAAACATGAGGCCGTTTAGACCAAACACTCCTGCTAAAGGAGAAAATCTACCAAAAGCAAAAATGGCTAGACCATTCTTCCTCCCACCTTTGACACCAACAAAGACAGAAATACTCCAAAGGCCTGAAGTAGCCTTCCAAAATAAATTCACAGCCCTAGCCGATTATCCAAGGCTACCATGTCCATCCCAACAAAGGCCTCCAAAGCTTTTATGCCCACCTCAACCAAAGATGGTCAACCTTAGGCCAACAAAGCCTTTTGAACAAGGCACTTCTTCTAGCCATGTTCAGACCAAAGAAAGTTACACCATGAAGCCACCAGAATCTTTTGCCCAAGCGGTTAACCCTGAGTTAACTAAAACTCTCCCTTCAAAACCAAGCCCAAAAGAAGAATCTTTTGAATTTATTGTCTCACAGGTATTACCTATAATGGCTCTCAATAAAGAGTATGGAAATGCAGATATAGGTGCCCTAATAAAGCCCTGTTACACTGATTTCAATTATGTGGATACTGATAATCCATTGAAGACCAGAAGATTCTACGAAGCTATCCTCACAGATACAGATTCAGTAGAAATTGAGCATTCCAGAGATGCTAGTAATAATATTCTCTATTCAAGGTTTACTATCAAAAAAATCTTGGATCCATTTGAGTGGTTTGCAGACCACTTACACACTCCCATTACTTTAACTATGGCTCATAAACCACAGACTTATAATTGGTACGATTATAAGGCAGCATGGATGAATTTTATTTATCTAAGGCCAAGGCATACTTGGTTTGTGAAATATGGTCCTAATTTAGCCAAAACAACAATTCCCAGATGGTTCTATGAATGGTGGAACTTATTCGGAGGAATTGAGAAGACTCTTCCCCAACAATTTCTCAATAGGTTTGAAGACTTTCAAACTAAAGAAGAAATCACTACTCTCCCAGTGCATATCAAATTATGCAAATATTATATCCAGAAAAGAATTTCTTATATTATTTCTTGGAACTTTTCCAAGAATGATTTTGAACGCATTAATTATTTATGCAAACAAATTCAAGTTAAAGGTTGGGTTCCCAAACAACCTAGTACTAAAGTCCAAGAAAAGGCAAGACCTTCAAAGAATTTATCCAAAGCAGCTCTCAAGAAAAAATTGAAAGAAGCAATGGATAATCTGGATGACTATGAAGAAGACCAAATCATGCAATTGATTGAAGACGCTGCCTCTACAGAAAGCAGCAGTGAAGATAATGGCGACATGTGTAATCCTAAAGGTTTAGCTTTAGCTTACATGGAGCCTAATTATGAATAGGAAAAAGACCCTTTTGGAAAAATAGAGGCAAAGCCGGAATTATTTTTCCATATAGTGGCATTTCACTATTCTAAATTAGCATCCTATGAGAAGCTACAAGACGAAATACTTTTGGAAAAGCATTTCCATTATCTCTACTTTATTAAAAAGAGATTCCCACTCAACCACTCTCCAACAAAAGAAGTAAAGCAACATGTTTCCACTATCTTTTAGTAGGACCCTTCTATTTGTCGGCAACATCTTAGCCGTCCATTTGTATGCCTAAGATATAAAGGCATTTCCCATCTCTCCTATAAAAGGAGGATTAGTTTTCCCCTTAGAGGCATCAAAAAATTTCCTATTATTCTGAAAACCTCTCTCTCTCTCTTTGTAATCTCTTTTCTTCATGTTCTTGTTTGCAATGTTGTTTGGAGTTCTTCAATAAACGTCAAGTTATTTGTAAGTCTTTGCTCTTTATAATTCCGCATTACTTAAGATCCTTTTTATGGTATCAAATGATCCCGAGAGCTGGAAAACCCCCAATTTT
>NW_006240435.1:0-6153 GCF_000226075.1 Solanum tuberosum
ATAAAAGATATATATTATTTAAAACTCACAAAAGTAGAAATCTATTAAAATAACTTACAAACTATACTATATATATATATTTTATTTATTTATATATTATTTTTTTGAAATTTTATAAAACTAATTATTTTAAATTGTTGGAAATTGAAGAAGCTCGAAAATAATCGTTATCGAGGAAGGTCAAAATTAGGTGTCAACAACGATACTGATTTTTTATTTATAGAGTTTCATGAAAATAATGTTATTTTTCTTTTAATTTTGTTTAACAGATTTATTTGACGATTCAAGTGCGGAAATGTTATTATACATTTATCATATCATAATTAATAAATACACTTTAAATGTAATTATACGTTTATCATAATTAATAAATACACTTTAAATGCAGTTATACATTTATCATAATTAATAAATACACTTTAAATGTAATTAAACATTTATCATAATTAATAAATACACTTTAAAATATATTTTAAAGACACGAAGAAAGAAATAGATAAGAAGAAGTAAAATAAAAAAAAATAAAAAAATGAAGAAGCTAAGAACTTAATAAAATTTTCCACGAATGAAAAAGGAGTAAAAATGAGTTAAAATCATTTTATTCCATATATTTGACCAAATTCATTTTTACTGAATTAGCATTCAATTCATTTTAAATTTATTATATTTATCCAATAAATAAAATTTCAAAAGATAAGTTCATTTTAGAATTGTAAAATAAGAATTGTCTTATTAGGATTTGATATTAAGTAGTGATAGTTCTTCACTTGATTCATTAATCAAGTGAAGGACTTAGAATTCAAGTTAGTCCTTTTTGATAAATCACAACTTTATTTTATTAATGTTATACAACTTTAAATTTTCATATAATAAAAGAAGTAAATATGGAAAAGTTTAATAAAGTTTCTTCTACTAGCACTATGAAAGGGAAAAACAGAAAAAATAGGAAACAAAACTGCTACATAAAATCCATACATTTTATTTATATTTTAATGAGTTAGATCAAAATATGAATATCAAATCTGCTGTTAACTTAAAAGAATATGGACAATAAATATACTTTTTGAATACTCCATTTTAAAGATATAAAAAAAAGAAATAGATAAGAAGAACTAAAATAGGAAAAATAAAAAATAAAAAAATTTGGAAAAACTAAATAAAATTCCATAAAAGAACAAAGAAGGGTAAAAATGGGTCAAAGAATTGGTTGAAACGAGTTTATCCAAATTCATTTTTATTGACTAAAATTCAACCCATTTTAATTATAATCTCATCTGATCATTTATTATGACTCCTATACCTACACTAAGAAAAGAGCTCACATTCAAGAAAAAAAAGAAAACAGTGTGAAATAATTGTAATGGAGAAAACAACAAGCGAAATTTAAGTGGCAGAGAGGTAGAACATTGGGGAAAGGAAGCTATGATTTTGTATCATTGACTTCTGATCTACTGATACCCCTTCTCCTATGATATCATCTCTCATTGCTGTTAAATCTTGTATGTTGAACCGCTCTCAGTCTCTTCAAAATGAAAGGAAATTCTTAGGAATGTTTGCGGATTGTCCTCATATTATTCGATGTTTTGGATTTAATGTAAACTACGAAGATGACTTATATCTTTATAATTTGCTGCTCGAATATGCCTCAGCTAGAAGCCTAGCTGATCGTATTGATGAACAAGGATTGCCTGAGTTTCAAGTCCAAAAGTACACCAAAAATGTTGTTTTAGGGCTCAGTTTGATTCACAAAAAAGGGATTACTCATTGCGACATAAATGTCACGCCCCGAGCCTACACCCTGGACGTGGTCGGCACTCGAAGACCATTGCTGGCCCCCAAGAGAACCCTTGACCTAGCTTTCTTTTTCTTAACTCAGCGGAAACCTAACTCAACAGAATAACTCAATGCAATGCAAGGTTATAAAACAACCAACTGATAAAAATCTGGCCAAAAAGGCAACTCGAGTCTCAAAATAGAATATTTACATATATACATAGATGAGAGACTCAAAACTAACTGACTGATTGATGGACTTATCTATGAAGCCTCTAAAATACTGAGATGGACGTTGGGACAGACCCAACAACATCCTAATAACACAAAACTAAAAGAAACAAAATATCTGAGTCCTCCGGAAAACAAGGAGGCTCACCACTGACTCTAGAGTGCTCAACTGGATCAACGGCGTGCAGGATGCAGGCTCACCACTGACTCTGGAGTGCTCAGCTGGATCAACGACGTGCAGGATGCTGATCCGGGGTACCTGTATCTGCATCATAATAAGATGCAGGCCAACTGGCATCAGTACATGGAATGTACGAGTATGCGAGCTGGAAAACTAAGCAACATAGGCTAGAAGGACATCTGGAAAAAACTGATAAGCTCACCTGGCTCAACTCAACTCAACCTGACTGACTTCTTTCAATATAAGGCAATTTAAAACAAGTGCGATATAAAGAAAGACTGTTTAAAACCTGCTATAAACTCTGTGTGTATACAAAGATACAATAAGCCTGAGATGTATATAGAAATACAAATGAACTGATGTATATAAAAAATACAATAATCTCTGTTGTATGAAAATACAATAACTGCTGTGGGAGTTTCTCTAACCGACAACCATCACATAGAGCTATAATGATAATACAGCGATCGACCTCACGCTGCCAGAGCATCCTATACCCGGCCAAAGGTATAAGACCTGAACTGCCTAATGGATCCACTAGTCTATCTGGAAAAGGATTCATCTAAAAAGTATGATCCTTTTCTACCCATGGTGGCTAACATGGTTCTGTGGGGGCTGTGGGTTCTTTGAACGCTCCCCCAACTCGGTGCTCAATACTACTCCCAAAAATGTACTGGCCCTTATGTTTTAAAAACATATTCTTCCTGCTGATTTGAGATAATTACTCAAAACTTAGCTCAAAGGCTATCTTGGAAATCTCAGTTTCCTCTTTTGCTTCATTTAGAAAGCGATAAGTCTTTTTCTGAAAAAAACTAGCCCGAAGGCTCTTTGGAAATCTTAGTTTCCAATCTTATTTAAATGTGAAAACATTTCTTTAAAACTTATTTGGGAATACTTAGTTCTCTAATAACTTTTGAGAATTTGAACTCAACTTTATACTCTTGACTTAACTTGAAACTCTTTACTCTTTACTCTTTACTTGACTTGAAACTTGAGCCTTAAAATGAAGTTAAAACATTCAATAAAGACTCTTGAACAACTTTGAAAACTTGCTTTGACTTACTTCTAGACTTGACTTTTAACTTCACTTGACTTTGATCCAAACTTTCCTCAAATTGGATTACGGATTCGAGGGTAATGATCTCATGTTTATGACACTTCTCATTCTCTTACTCACTTGCTCGAGTCTTGAAACAAGTTACTAGAAATTGTAGAAGACTCCTCAAAAAGACTCAAAGGGATTTTCTTAGAATATTCGAAATAATTCTCAAAACATAACTCTCAACTCTACCTTGAATTTAAATTATGAATTCAAGATTATGATCATGTTAGGAATGATTTTTAGGTGTTTAGAAGTAGCTTAGAGTAGTTAGAATCGAGAAGGAGTGAAGATGCACTTTAAATGAACTCAAATGGGGCAACCAATGACAAACTGGATGGGGAAGGCGACCCAGCCCCTAAACTTCAGAGGTGGGTTTGGGGCGCTCTGGCAGGCGCATCGCGCCAGGCCCCCAACCCAGAAATTTCAGCAAGTCTATTTTCTCGTTTTCTCACCTTATTTTGCCTAAAATCGAATGGTTTTTCCCCCAAATCACTTGGAATCATTAAAACCTTCAACATACAATAGATTCAACTCAAAAACACAACCGGAAACATGTCCCAAATCAACAAGGGACTTCAACAACACAATCAACAACATCAACAACATCAATAACACAACCCAACAACTTCAACAACATAACCAATCTTTTCTCGAAAATAAAACAAGTTTGACGTGTGGGGGAAAGGATCAATCCAACACTATGAACTCACATACCTAGTAGGGGATCACCCCCTGACGATATCCATGACGATCTTTGACGAAACCTTGCTTCTTCTTCTCCTTTCTCCTCTTCTTCTCCTCTTCACTCACAAACCCTCACTCTCACTCTTTTAAAATGGGAAAAACTGATCAAGAAATCAGTCTAACACACTAATATAACCAAAAAAATTGGTTAGGGAAAAGACCAAAATACCCTTACAATTTCCGGACGCATTTCCCTGCCAACTGCCTAACTTCCAAAGGGCATAACTCCCTCATACGAACTCGGAATCGAGAAAACTCGGTGGCGTTGAAAAGATCATTCCACAAGCTTCGCAAACATAACTTGAACTGCACCCAAATCATCCTGAGATAGGATTTATGACTGCTCAAAGTTGGCCAAAAACTCTTTTTTTCCCCATACTTAACCAAATTTTCCAGATTTTCAAATTCTTTCCAAAAATGAAAAATTTCAATTCTAAGCCTCTTCTTAGTTATTTCAAATCTCCGGATGTTACAATAAAACCCCAAAACATTCTTCTTACTACTGATGGTGATGATGGTATGGCCAAGGTGGCAAAGATAGTTGATTTCAGACTTTTCATAACATTTGAGCAGAACTGGAAAGAGAACGTGGGGCACAGAGCTAGGAACTAAAAGGTGTGTGGCACCTGAAGCTCTACTTAAGAAGGAGTACTGCCCAGGAGTTGATATTTGGTCACTTGGATGCACTGTTTACGAGATGATCACTGGAAAACCCCTATGGGAATCATCTAATTCGGAACCAAATTTTGAGAATCCCAATATATCTACAGAGGCAAAAGATTTCCTGAATAATTGTCTGGTCAGGAATCCAAGCGCGCGTTGGAGTGAAGACATGCTCTTTAATCACTCGTTTCTGAAATCAGCTGACGATGTCCAGCCTCCAGATACGAAGAAGAGGCAATGTGATGGCATGTCCTTGTTAAGCAAGAAACGCACAAAGACAACACACAGGACACAGCCACACATTCGTGATTTGGTTATACAACTTGATTTAGATTTTAAAGACGGAAACTCGTGCCCAAATTAAAGCTGCTACTTTCTGATTGACTATAGAAAGTTTGTTTAATTATCTTCAGCCTGTGACCAAAATGATCTCAGGTGTAACCCCTTTAGTTTTAATTATCCTCAGGCTGTGAGCTGTGACTATGAATTATGTTCTTCATATCCGTAGTTATCCTTCTTGTGTTGTGTTATATAAATCAGAATGTAACTTCATTTTTTTGGCATCTATCTTGACTCTCTAATTGAGTTTTGTTATGTTTTGTTGGTATCTGTTAGGTTTCAGATCAATAATATTGAACATGACTAATACTCCACAAGAGCGGTTAGTAATGTAACTCATAATAAATGATTATATACTCCCTAATTAACAATGAGTTATTTAATAGGAAAAAGAGAAAAAAGTTTAAATTTATCTATATAATACTCGAAATTGTTCAATTTTGCCTTTCATTACAATTTTTTGTCTAATCCTACTTGTGCGACCAGGTAAAAATCTCATTTTTTTTCCTTGATTGTTTAGTTATATGTAAAAATTTATTAAAATTATAACAAAGTATTATATATGAAACCATAATTTAAATTTACAAAAATTAAATCATAAATTCGTCTCTATTTTCTCCCATATATGTGAGCTTCTTAATTAATGCACTAATTTATTCACGGAATGAGGCAAAATTGTATATCTGTCTGCATTATACATCTTTAATTAAATGCACATGTTAGTGTCACGCCCCGAGCCTACACCCTGGGCGTGGTCGGCACTAGGAGACCATTGTTGTCCCCAAGCGAGCCCTTGGCCTAACTTAGTTAACTCAGCGGAAGACTTAACTTAACAAAATAAACTCATGTAATAGTTTAAATGATAACATCTTAGCCAAATTGGCAACTTCTGTCTCAAAGCAAAGTATCTGCAAATACATAGATGAAAGACTCATAACTAACTGTCTATGAAGCCTATATAATACTGAGATGGATACTGAGACAGATCCCATAACATCCTAATAATGAAGACTAAAAGCGAATAAAAGAGTCCTCCGGAATGCAAGGAGGCTTATCACTGACTCTGAATGCTCAACTGAATCAACGAGGTGCTGGATGCTGATCTTGGTTACCTGCGTCT
>NW_006240435.1:6246-6507 GCF_000226075.1 Solanum tuberosum
TACATTGAATGTACGAGTATGCGAGTTGGAATGCTAAACAATACAAAGGCTTGAAAAGATTCTGAAAGAAACACTTACCTTGGCTCTTCTCAACTCATGAACAACTCAACTCATAATAAAGCAATAAGACACATGCAATATGTAAAGCTTGTAAAACCGTGTAAACAACTTAGTTCGTTAAAGATAAAGCAATAATAAACTCAACTTTACTTATATATAAAAGTAATATAACTTTTGTGGGAGATTCTCTAACCGACAACC
>NW_006240436.1:0-260 GCF_000226075.1 Solanum tuberosum
TTTAATGAGATTGATGTAAATGAAGTTGAGGATGCATATTTTTTTTTGAAAACATGATGAAGCTTATGAATAATTGAAAATAATGCATGTTTATGACTCAAATAAGCTTATAGATGAAGAAAACTATATGTTCTATGAAGCTTGTCCACATGATATTAATGACATCTAGACTTTCCCTCAATGCTTTTCAGGTTTTTTTCCTAAATTGGGTCTTGATTAGTATGGTATCCGGATATGCCATCAATGATTATAGATCACGA
>NW_006240436.1:300-6498 GCF_000226075.1 Solanum tuberosum
TCTATCATGAAGTGAATGACTATGGGCCTTAAAAGCTATTATGAAAAGATAATGGATGGTGAAAGGTTTTCTCGCGCATGGTCTAAGAAGTAATCCTATGATACGACAAGCGGCGAATACCCATATCTCAATGATAAAACAAGTTAAGATTAATGATTATTCCGTAGGATATATGCTTAGAACCGAGAGGATATTGAGATGGAAGACCTCCCATAGGATGATTGTCTTAAGATAGACGATGATTGTCTTAGATAGACATTAGCTAGTGGATCACTTAAGCTAGAAGTTCATGGTCCTACCTTGGCAAGTAGGACACTCTCTTTTAGGTATGAGAGGAGTACACCAGATTCCAAGTTATAGCTCACATGGTCTCTATGTCGGTTAAGGCTACTTCCTACAACAATGACCAAGGTTCCTTTAAAGTATCTCACATGTGTTTTAATGATGATTTTACTTGCATTGACCATGATTACGATTTATGTTTTCAAACCCTCTATCATACTTGGTACATTCTTTGTACAAACGCATACTCTTGCCTATATTGTCTCTCAAATGTAGGGACCGACACTTTGATTCTGCATCTCCGTGGCTAGGGATCACTTAGTAAATATTGAAGACTGGTGAGTCCTTATGTTCCGAGGAACGAGCCTTTGTTTCTTATTGTCCTTACTTTTTAGTATTATTTGTGATGTACAGATTATGTCCCGGTGACTCTTGATGTACTAGATGGCTTTAAGACTATGTAGACTTCTGCTTCATTTTTGGCAAACTCTTTATGGTATTAACTATCTTTTAACCTCGTTAGATTCTATTATTTTGTTTATGTATGCTAAGTGGCTTGTGTAGGGCCTCTCGGGGTCTTATATGCCATTTCACGTCTAGGGTCTACTTTGGGTAGTGACAAACTTGGTATTCAGAGAACAAGGTTTAGAAAGGTTATAGGATGTCTTATTAGCCACGTCGAGTAAAGTCTAGTAAACGAGAAACTCAACGACCACAATATCAAATATACTCCAAAAACTTTGTGGGTCTAACATAATACAAAAGTATCATCGAATTGCATATCTTGTGCTCCAAATTTAAATTAGACACTAAGTCTAATTTTATCTTTGTCATAAGCAAAGAACCCCCCACATTTTAAATATGATCTCAAAATATTTTTCAAGTATTTGAAAATAGTTTTTCTACATATTTTTTTTCCTCATGCTATCGAAGTGTCATTGGCAACATGAAACCACTTTTGAAAATATTATTCTACAAAAGAATTATAGTGCTTCAATTCCATTTGACAATTTTACACAATGTCAAAGTTCATTCCATAGAGGAACAAAATCACAAACTCTAAGTCACTCGTATTTTTTTTCTCTATCACAAATAGACATACCACTTAGTATTTAAAATACTAACAATAAAGACAAATTTTTTTGTACAATTTGTTTCTATATAACAGTGAAGTTTATAGAAAATCAAAAGTACAACATTGACTTATTATGTGAAGTTTTCATATTCTTCAAACCAATTGCATAGTCTAATTTATCCAGAGTAGAAAACTACAAAAGTTTTTAATCTACAAAAATCATACACAATCAAATTTCAGATGGAGTACAATTCTACAAAAGTTTTTTTTCAGTCTCCAAACAGAATTGAACATATTCATAGATTATCACATAGATATGCTTTCTTTTCAAATAGCCTTCCAAACTATAACATTTTGACATACTATTTTATCAAACAAAAATGTGCATCTCCCATTCTGCACTCTAAAGAATTTTAAAGGCAACACTTTTTGACAAGGAAAATTCATTCAAAAAACCATATGGTTTGCAGATCTTTTTTCAAAGACATACATGATAAATATCAAAACTGTTAACTTTTAGAAACTATTTTCCTCCTTAGATAAATAATAAGAAGGTTACCTAGTGTAATATTTAACTGAAATACCACCAATTCTTCTAATACATTCTCACTTCGACCTTGCTAAACAAAGCACCGAATTCTGGAGAAGTAATGCATTAATCTTCTACTTCCATGATCTGTTTCTCTTAATCAGTAGAATACAAGAAATACCAACAGTATAATAATTTCCTTAAGATTGTTGTTCATCTTGTATTCCTAAGATACTTGTAACAAAAACTTTGAAGAACTTGATAAGAAACAACCAAGTTTAAAGAGCATTTTCAAAACTAGTAGAGAAAATAGAATTAGAAACAATGTACAAAATATTTTTTCTTAAAGAAGAAAATCGAGCCCACTGAATGCACAGTGTCCCCTTAAGGAAATTATTTCCCTCAAGTACCTGAGGTTAATGGAATATATCCTCCCAGGATAGAACGATCTTACTCACCGGTGTATCAATACCTAAAACCATTGTGTCAGCGAACCACTCAACGGTAGTAAAGTACACTTAGAATACTAGATTTAGTAGTATTAGAAGAAGTCCAGAAAAAATAGTTCAACTAAAATGAGAGGAAATCCCTCAATTTATAGAAAACAAAGGGTAGTGTGAAAAGGTTCTTATTGTGCCTTACCGGAAAGGTCACAAACCTTTGGAAAAGTCACAATCTTTCGGAAAGGTCACAACCTTTCATAAAAGTCACAACTTTTCATAAAGGTCACAACTTTTCATAATAGTCGCAACTTTTCATAAAAATCGTAACTCTTCATAAAAGTCGCAACTTTTCATAAAAGTCACAAATCTTCATAAAAGTCGCAACTCTTCATTTTCCATTCACACATTTTAAAACCCAACATTAAACTCTTTAAAACAAGACAATGCCTTGTTCTCACATATATTTGATGATTGCAGGTCCAAAATTCAAGCACTGGCACAGTTAATACTACAATACGTTCCTAGGAAAGCTAACATGGTTACAGTTATGCTGGCAGACTATGGACAGAAGTCTTGAAGACGCAAACTGAAAACCTATAAGTCATATGTTTTTGAAGCATCGCTCTCGGTTTTGTTACTACTAATCTTGATAGAGATGCTTGTGGAACTGATTATCTTAGACCAATTCCTAATTGTATGTCTTTATATGAACCTTATTAAATAAATAAAATATCCCTTTTTCAAGCAAAAAAAAAAGAAGGAACTTATAGCACATAGCGGCCTGAGCACTATGTAGGTGATTCCAGGCCTCTTTGAACAGCTTCAGATAACTTCATATCCCCAATCTGCACTTTCTCACTATTCTTGAAACTCTCTGTGATAAAACTCTCATCATCCTTGTGAGAATCAAGAAAGTACGTAGTCAAATATCACTAGACATTTCTGAGGTCCTTGAGGTAGTGCGAGATTCGTGTCCATCCAAGACAGTGCCTACTAAAAATGAGAATGCAAGTTTCTAATCTAATTCATCTTCCTTAAATTGTTTTGGGGTCTTTTTGGAAAGCTCCCAGGTAATTAGAATTGGTATAATTACTAGGATAGTAATTACCATCTTAATAATTATACAGCCTAGTAATTTGTAACACCTCAAAAATTGGAAAGTTGAAAATGCAAGAAAAAGTTCAGTTTTGGCATTGAAGCAGGTCCTATGAGTCCTATCTATGGACCATAGCAAGTCCTACAAACCATAGGAAGAAAGTCGTATACGCAGGGGCGGACCTACAGAGGGTCAAGTGGGTTCATATGAACCCACTTCGTTGAAAAATACACTATATATATATATATATATATATATATATATTTGATCAGTTTTAAAATTTTTATATGTATATATTAACTTTTGAACCCATTAACACAAGTGTGACCCTTGGCAGAGTGGTGAAAAGGGTTCAATTTTCCCAGCCAGCCCAAGTTCGAATCCTTGTTGCCATATTTTAGTTTTATTTTTTATATCTTAAACCCACTTCGTGAAAATCCTGGGTCCGCCACTGCGTATACGTGGAGTTGAGTTTTTGAAATTTCATATTTTTGAAGTTTGACCTACGACTTGACAGGATGAACCATAGGAATTTGGACAAGCAGTAGATGACATTTGTAGGAAGGATTCAAAGATTCGATTTAAGACCTTATACCTACGAAAGGATTTGATGGGTCATTGTTTGTAATACGGGTCGTAGAAGAGGTCTCGTGGAAAGGATCCAGACTAAGGGACGATTCGTAGATATGGTTTCGTATGAATTGCATGAATTTTGGATTTCTGAAGTTGGTCCTACGATTTATTAGTACGGGTTGTAGAAAGTTCTATAGACCGTAGGTACAACCCGTAGATCACTCTGACAGTTATTTCTTAAGGGTATTTGGGTCTTTTCTATGCGTTTAATACTCATACTATGTCGTTTTGACCCTAATCTAAGTCCTATAACTACCTTTCTATTCCTAATTCTACCCTAAAGCCTCTCATTCTCTCAAATTCCCAAAGCCCATTTAATAAGTTCATCCTCTCCAATTATCTCTCAAGTTCAAGGAAGAAATCTAGGGGTTCAAGCCTCAAGTCTCATTTTTCCTTCATTGCTTTTGGTCTTTGATAATCAAAGTATGTGGGAATTTACCAATACATTTCATTTATCCATTGAGTCCCAAAAGATTTCTAAGTTTTCAATTCAATTTCACTTAAATTGATTAGGGTTTCATCCAATTCTCCATGGGTCCTATATGCTATGATTCAATTGTTTTCTTATTATGACTTATTTGATTCAATAACATGTTTTCCAATCTATTTCATATGGACTCATGCATTATCCAAGATTTTTACTATGAATTAATAAAGATATGAATTTATGAAGATGTGAATATATGAAGATATGAATTTATGAAGATATGAGTTTATGAAGAAAGTTATGAACTTATGAATGATGATTTATGAAAAATATGTTTTAGGAATTAAGGTTGCTTTAAGATAAACATTAAAGAAATTGTGAAAGGTTTTCTCATATATTAAGAAATCATGATTGGTGAAAGATTTTCTCACACATGTATGAATAATGATTTAAGGAGCTACTCTATGATGACTTAAGCTTGGATTAGTGACCTAATTGTATTTTTTCATGTATGGTGATATGTTTATGAATATGACTATTCCGTTGGGATTTTTTCTTAGCACCAAGAGTACATTGAGATGGAGGATCTCCCATTAGTAGAGGTCGGGTCTCAAGTAGTAATCTCCTTGTCCCTAACTACGTGCCGCATAGGATTTGTCTTAGAAAGACATATATAAAGGATCCACCTGAGCTAGAAGTTCATGGTCCTTACCTTGGCAAGTAGGACATAGCTAATGGTCTTTTCGATGTGGGAGCAAGACATCAGATTCCATGCTATAGCTCACATGGTCTATGTTGGTTAACGGTAAATATCCCACAAAATGAACTAAGTTACTTTCAAAGGTGTTATGAAGCTTTCATTATAATTTTAATATGCATTGACCATGTTCTTTAAAGATTTAACTATGTTTATCTTGGTCATACATATCATGTTTTCCTTCATGTTCCCTTAAGATCATGTTTCATGTTTTCATGCATTTTCCATACTTAGTACATTTCATGTACAAATGCATATTTGTGCCTACATTATTTAATAATGTAGGGTCTGGCGCTTCTCATATTCCCGCTTGTGGCTAGTTGATTGATTGACGTTGAAGATCATTTGGAAAGTCCTCATGTTCTGAGGACCATGTCATCTTTATTATACTTTCTTCTATCTTTAGTTTTAGGATGACTTTACGTGGTGTATGTGTTACGTCCAAACCATTCTTTTGATGTATTAGATTGACTTCTCAAGACTATGATTAGACTTTCACTTTTATGTCAAACTCTTTTATGATATGAGACCTATTGCTTAATTTCTCGTATTTTCTATCATGTTGTGTTGTATGTATGTCAAGCGGCTTGTGTAGGGCCTCTCGGAGTCTTATACGCCATGTCACGTCTAGGGTGTACTTTGGGTCGTGACATAATTACACTGACATGTTTGTTTGTCATGGTGTAATTAGACATGTACTGTTTGGATGCAGAATTGCAATCATAAAATTATAGCTATTTTTAGAAATAAAAGGTAATTATTTAAAATTTAAATTAGACAAATAAGAAACTTTATAAATGTTATTAAATTAACGGAAAAGGGCCTAAAATACCTTTAAACTATTGTAAATGGTACAAAACTACCCTCCGTCCACCTATTGGCTCTCCAATACCCCTGACATCCACATATTGGCTCCTAAATACCCTTCTATCCACCTTTGGGTCCAATATTGACCA
>NW_006240437.1:0-5642 GCF_000226075.1 Solanum tuberosum
CAAAATTTGTCGTGGACGACCGTTAAGACGTTAACTATGGTGCCAGTTATTTCTCACGGCCAAAACATCCCATTTTTAAGGTCAAATCTGCCCCGGATTAGGTAAACACCCCATTTTGCCGATTATCTTGTGCTATAGTCCATGGACTTTTTGGTGATCTAGAATGCCAACCTCATTTTGCAAAAAGTTTCTGTGGATGTCCGTTAAGACCTTAACTATTGAGCCAGCCTAGCCCTCATGACCAAAACGTCCCATTATAAAGGAAAAAGGTGCCCCAGAGCTAGGTAAACCCCCCATTTTGCCGATTTTCGTGTGCTATAATCCATGGACTTTTTGTTGAATTGGAATCCTGACATAATTTTTGCCAAAATTTTTCGTGGACGTCAGTTAAGACCTTTGCTATGGAGCCAGTTAGCCTTCACGGCCAGAACGTCCCATTTTAAAGATCAAAATGTACCCCAGAGCAGGAAACCCCCCAATTTCTACGATTTTCCTGTACTATAGCCTATGGACTTTTTGGTGATCTAGAATGCCAACCTCATTTTGCAAAAAGTTTCTGTGGATGTCCGTTAAGACCTTAGCTATGGATCCAGTCAGCCCACGCGGCCAAAACGTCCCATTATAAAGGAAAAAGGTGCCCCAGAGCTAGGTAAACCCCCCATTTTGCCGATTATCATATGCTATAGTCTATGGAGTTTTTGGTGATCTGTAATTCCGACATAATTTTTGTCAAAATTTTTTGTGGACGTCCGTCAAAACCTTAGCTATGGGTCCAGTTAGCCCACGCGGCCAAAACGTCCCATTTTGAAGGTCAAATGAGACCCAGAGCAGGAAAACCCCCAATTTTGCCGATTATCATATGCTATAGTCTATGGAGTTTTTGGTTGATCTGTAATTCCGACATAATTTTTGTCAAAATTTTTTGTGGACGTCCGTCAAAACCTTAGCTATGGGTCCAGTTAGCCCACGCGGCCAAAACGTCCCATTTTGAAGGTCAAATGTGACCTAGAGCAGGAAAACACCCAATTTTCCCAATATTTGATTGCTCTAGTCTATGGACTTTTTGGTGATCTGGATTTCCGACATAATTTTTGCCATAATTTTCGTGGACGATCGTTAAGACCTTAGCTAGGGAGACAGTTATCCCTCTCGGCCATAACAACCCATTTTCAAGGTCAAATCTTCCCCGGAACTTAGGTTAAAACCCCCACTTTTGCCAATTATCGTGTGTTATAGTCCATGTACTTTTTGGTGATCTAGAGTTCCGAACTCATTTTCATAAAAAGTTTTTGAGGACATCCGTTAAGACCTTAGCTATGGAGCCAGTTAGCCCTCACGACCAAAACGTCCCATTTTAAAGGTCAAATGTGCCCCAGAGCAGGTAAACCCCCCATTTTGCCGATTTTCATGTGCTATTGTCCATGGACTTTTTGTTGATCTGGACTTCTGACATAATTTTTGCCAAAAATTTTCGTGGACGTCCGTTAAGACCCTAGATATGGATCAAGTTAGCCCACGTGGCCAAAACGTCCCATTTTGAAGGTCAAATGTGACCCAGAGCAGGAAAACCTCCAATTTTGCCGATTTTCGGGTGCTACTCCCTAGACTTTTTGGTGATCTGAAATTCCGACTTAATAATTTTGTCAAAATATTTCGTAGACGTCCGTTAAGAGCTTAGCTATTGAGCTAGTTAGCCCTTACTCCCAAAACGTCCCATTTTGAAGATCAAATGTGACCTTAGCTATAGTCATTGGACTTTTTGGTGATCTGAAATTCCGACTTAATAATTTTGTCAAAATATTTCGTAGACGTCCGTTAAGAGCTTAGCTATTGAGCTAGTTAGCCCTTACTCCCAAAACGTCCCATTTTGAAGATCAAATGTGACCTTAGCTATAGTCATTGGACTTTTTGGTGATCTTGATTTCCGACCTCATTTTTTAAAAAAGTTTTCTTGGACGTCCATTAAGACCTTAGATATGGAGCCAGTTAGCCCCTTCACGACCAAATCGTCACATTATAAAGGTCAAATGTGCCCCAGAGCAGGAAAACCTCCAATTTTGCCGATTTTGGTGTGCTACCTCACGACCAAAACGTCCCATTTTGAAGATCAAATGTGACCTTAGCTATAGTCATTGCACTTTTTGGTGATCTTGATTTCCGACCTCATTTTTTAAAAAAGTTTTCTTGGACGTCCATTAAGACCTTAGATATGGAGCCAGTTAGCCCTCACGACCAAAACGTCCCATTTTGAAGGTCAAATGTGCCCCAGAGCAGGAAAACCTCCAATTTTGCCGATTTTCGGGTACTCGTCCCTGGACTTTTTGGTGATCTTGATTTCCGACCTCATTTTTTAAAAAAGTTTTCTTGGACGTCCATTAAGACCTTTAGATATGGAGCCAGTTAGCCCCTTCACGACCAAATCGTCACATTATAAAGGTCAAATGTGCCCCAGAGCAGGAAAACCTCCAATTTTGCCGATTTTGGTGTGCTACCTCACGACCAAAACGTCCCATTTTAAAGGTCAAATGTGCCCCAGAGCAGGAAAACCTCCAATTTTGCCGATTTTCGGGTACTCGTCCCTGGACTTTTTGGTGATCTGGAATTCCGACATAATTTTTGCAAAAATATTTCGTGGACGTCCGTTAAGACCTTAGCTATGGAGCCAGTTAGCCCCTTCACGACCAAATCGTCACATTATAAAGGTCAAATGTGCCCCAGAGCAGGAAAACCTCCAATTTTGCCGATTTTGGTGTGCTATAGTCCATGAACTTTTTGGTGATCTTGATTTCCGACCTCATTTTTTAAAAAAGTTTTCTTGGACGTCCATTAAGACCTTTAGATATGGAGCCAGTTAGCCCCTTCACGACCAAATCGTCACATTATAAAGGTCAAATGTGCCCCAGAGCAGGAAAACCTCCAATTTTGCCGATTTTCGGGTACTCGTCCCTGGACTTTTTGGTGATCTGAAATTCCGACTTAATAATTTTGTCAAAATATTTCGTAGACGTCCGTTAAGAGCTTAGCTATTGAGCTAGTTAGCCCTTACTCCCAAAACGTCCCATTTTGAAGATCAAATGTGACCTTAGCTATAGTCATTGGACTTTTTGGTGATCTTGATTTCCGACCTCATTTTTTAAAAAAGTTTTCTTGGACGTCCATTAAGACCTTAGATATGGAGCCAGTTAGCCCCTTCACGACCAAATCGTCACATTATAAAGGTCAAATGTGCCCCAGAGCAGGAAAACCTCCAATTTTGCCGATTTTGGTGTGCTACCTCACGACCAAAACGTCCCATTTTAAAGGTCAAATGTGCCCCAGAGCAGGAAAACCTCCAATTTTGCCGATTTTCGGGTACTCGTCCCTGGACTTTTTGGTGATCTGAAATTCCGACATAATCTAGTTAGCCCTTACTCCCAAAACGTCCCATTTTGAAGGTCAAATGTGCCCCAGAGCAGGAAAACCTCCAATTTTGCCGATTTTCGTGTGCTATAGTCCATGGACTTTTTGGTGATCTTGATTTCCGACCTCATTTTTTAAAAAAGTTTTCTTGGACGTCCATTAAGACCTTAGATATGGAGCCAGTTAGCCCCTTCACGACCAAATCGTCACATTATAAAGGTCAAATGTGCCCCAGAGCAGGAAAACCTCCAATTTTGCCGATTTTGGTGTGCTATAGTCCATGAACTTTTTGGTGATCTGAAATTCCGACATAATCTAGTTAGCCCTTACTCCCAAAACGTCCCATTTTGAAGGTCAAATGTGACCCAGAGCAGGAAACCCCCCAATTTTGCCGATTTTGGTGTGCTACCTCACGACCAAAACGTCCCATTTTGAAGGTCAAATGTGCCCCAGAGCAGGAAAACCTCCAATTTTGCCGATTTTGGTGTGCTACCTCACGACCAAAACGTCCCATTTTGAAGGTCAAATGTGACCCAGAGCAGGAAAACCTCCAATTTTGCCGATTTTGGTGTGCTATAGTCCATGAACTTTTTGGTGATCTTGATTTCCGACCTCATTTTTTAAAAAAGTTTTCTTGGACGTCCATTAAGACCTTTAGATATGGAGCCAGTTAGCCCTCACGACCAAAACGTCCCATTTTGAAGGTCAAATGTGCCCCAGAGCAGGAAAACCTCCAATTTTGCCGATTTTCGGGTACTCGTCCCTGGACTTTTTGGTGATCTTGATTTCCGACCTCATTTTTTAAAAAAGTTTTCTTGGACGTCCATTAAGACCTTAGATATGGAGCCAGTTAGCCCCTTCACGACCAAATCGTCACATTATAAAGGTCAAATGTGCCCCAGAGCAGGAAAACCTCCAATTTTGCCGATTTTGGTGTGCTACCTCACGACCAAAACGTCCCATTTTGAAGGTCAAATGTGACCCAGAGCAGGAAAACCTCCAATTTTGCCGATTTTCGGGTACTCGTCCCTGGACTTTTTGGTGATCTTGATTTCCGACCTCATTTTTTAAAAAAGTTTTCTTGGACGTCCATTAAGACCTTTAGATATGGAGCCAGTTAGCCCCTTCACGACCAAATCGTCACATTATAAAGGTCAAATGTGCCCCAGAGCAGGAAAACCTCCAATTTTGCCGATTTTGGTGTGCTACCTCACGACCAAAACGTCCCATTTTAAAGGTCAAATGTGCCCCAGAGCAGGAAAACCTCCAATTTTGCCGATTTTCGTGTGCTATAGTCCATGGACTTTTTGGTGATCTGAAATTCCGACTTAATAATTTTGTCAAAATATTTCGTAGACGTCCGTTAAGAGCTTAGCTATTGAGCTAGTTAGCCCTTACTCCCAAAACGTCCCATTTTAAAGGTCAAATGTGCCCCAGAGCAGGAAAACCTCCAATTTTGCCGATTTTCGGGTACTCGTCCCTGGACTTTTTGGTGATCTTGATTTCCGACCTCATTTTTTAAAAAAGTTTTCTTGGACGTCCATTAAGACCTTAGATATGGAGCCAGTTAGCCCCTTCACGACCAAATCGTCACATTATAAAGGTCAAATGTGCCCCAGAGCAGGAAAACCTCCAATTTTGCCGATTTTCGTGTGCTATAATCCATGGACTTTTTGGTGATCTTGATTTCCGACCTCATTTTTTAAAAAAGTTTTCTTGGACGTCCATTAAGACCTTAGATATGGAGCCAGTTAGCCCCTTCACGACCAAATCGTCACATTATAAAGGTCAAATGTGCCCCAGAGCAGGAAAACCTCCAATTTTGCCGATTTTGGTGTGCTATAGTCCATGGACTTTTTGGTGATCTGAAATTCCGACATAATTTTTGCAAAAATATTTCGTGGACGTCCGTTAAGACCTTAGCTATGGAGCCAGTTAGCCCTCACGACCAAAACGTCCCATTTTAAAGGTCAAATGTGCCCCAGAGCAGGAAAACCTCCAATTTTGCCGATTTTCGTGTGCTATAATCCATGGACTTTTTGGTGATCTGAAATTCCGACATAATTTTTGCAAAAATATTTCGTGGACGTCCGTTAAGACCTTAGCTATGGAGCCAGTTAGCCCTCACGACCAAAACGTCCCATTTTAAAGGTCAAATGTGCCCCAGAGCAGGAAAACCTCCAATTTTGCCGATTTTCGGGTACTCGTCCCTGGACTTTTTGGTGATCTGGATTTTAGACATA
>NW_006240437.1:5725-6493 GCF_000226075.1 Solanum tuberosum
GGCTGAAACATCCAATTCTTTAGGTCAAATCTGCCCCGGATTAGGTAAACACCCCATTTTGCCGATTATCTTGTGCTATAGTCCATGGACTTTTTGGTGATCGGAAATTCCGACATAATTTTTGTCAATATTTTTCGGGGACATCCGTAAAGACCTTAGCTATGCATCCAGTTAGGCCACGCGGCCAAAACGTCCCATAGGTAAAATGTGCCCCAGAGCAGGTAAACCCCTCATTTTGCCGATTTTCGTGTGCTATAGTCCGTGGACTTTTTGGTGAATTGGAATTCTGACATAATTTTTGCCAAAATTTTTCGTGGACGTCTTTTAAGACCTTGGCTATGGAGTCAGTTAGCCTTCACGGCCAAAAACATCCCATTCTAAAGGTCAAATGTACCCCAGAGCAGGAAACCCCCCAATTTCTCCGATTTTCGTGTGCTACAGCCCATGGACTTTTTGGTGATCTGGATTTCCGACATAATTGTTTCAAAATTTTTAGTGGACGTCCGTTAAGACCTTAGCCTTGGATCTAGTTAAGCCACGCGGTCAAAACGTCTCATTTTGAAATACAAATGTGACCCAGAGAAGGAAAACAACATTTTTTGCCGATTTTCGTGTGGTCTAGTCCATGGACTTTTTAGTGATCTGGAATTCTAACATAATTTTTGCCAATATTTTTCAACATCCCATTTTGAAGGTCAAATCTTCCCCGGATCAGGTAAACCATTCATTTGGCCGATTATCATGTGCTACAGTCCATGGACTTTTTGG
>NW_006240438.1:0-6472 GCF_000226075.1 Solanum tuberosum
TGCATACCATTTACGATAGTTCGAGGGGATATTTGTCTTTTTTCCCTTTAATGAAAAGAGACAATCTTTTCAAAACAGACTAAAAAAAAAGTTAAAGAGCCACAGATTAAAACGAATGAAGTATGTATTACCTGAAGGTGTTGGAAGGTACAATAGCTAGTGATTTGGGTGCTACGTTACATCCCTGGAAGAAATCCTGAGCAGTCGATGGGAGTGGAACTTGTCTTTTGGTAATACTAGCAACAACAACACGAGCCAAAACTGGTGAATGGACTCCCTTCTGGCTTAAATTTAGTGTAAAATCTACTTCCCATTAGGAAAATGAGTAAAGCAACAATATTGGACGCAGCACAAATGAAAAATCCAGCTTTCCAACTCACGTTATCTTCAACATAGACAATAGCTGTGGACGATACTACAGAAGCAGAATACCAAAAGAAGAAGAACCAATTGAAGAAAAATCCCTTGATCCCTTGGTTATCAGCTAGCTGATCGGCTCCGATCGTCGAAAGGGTTGATCGGGTACCTCCACTACCCAGAGTAGTCAGAGCTATTGCTGCATAGAGAACTACATATTGACCTTTCGGTTTAGGGGTACATGAGGTTGAACCAACTTCACATGGTTTAGGCCTTAAAGAATCAACTGTAGCTGTTAAAGCTAAAAGGATAGTGCCCTACAACGTATTCACAAAAAAAAAATATTAAGCTTAATCAAACACCCTAAAGAACCAATTTCAAAAGGTCAAACAAATTAAGTTAGGTACACACAAAATAGTGGAGTAGTAATTACCAATAATGAGATGATGGATGAGATCCAAATGGTAGAGAAGCAACCAAGAAAAGAGTCGGCAATAATTGCAGCAACAACAGGAATTAAGCTTCCAGCACCATTAACCAAATTTGATATTTGAGCAGCATCAATACTCTCCACATCAAATTCCTTAATCAGATACACAATAAGATTGTTTGTCCAACCTCCAAATGCTAAGGTCAACCCCACTGAGCTCGCTGTTTTTGTCAAAATCCAGTTACGCGTCAATATTTATACGTAACTTGTTATAACATGTTAAATTACCTGTAACAAATATTTAGGCTATGTGCAACAAAGAAAGTAACATGGATAACATTGTAGCACTTGAGATTTTGGGTCTTTTCATGCTGTTAAAGAATGCTTGATCAAAAATCATGTAGGAACAAGATAGAGACCTATAATAAAGGGGAAGGTGATCCAGCCTCCAGTTCTTCTTGGTAATTGTGCCTCTGATGGAGCTTCCATGGTTCAAAAACTCGATGGATAAATAATTACTTCAAACTTTTGGGAGAGAACTTATATATATAATATCAGCTCAAAAATATCTCAATTAGGATAAGGACAGCACATTGTCTTGCTCATGAGAATTTAACAAAATGGGAGGAAATTACATATTGCATTAAAAAAAATTCAAAGATTTAATTAAAGGCCCTCAACTTTATAGTATTAAATTGTTAATTTGACTAATGACTACAATTTAGTATTGTTCATTTAATTTGATGTGTCTTCTGGTTTACATGACAATTGTCAGCTTCTTCCCTTTAATTAATATTCGTAATCACAATTAAATATCGATTAAATGACTCGATTTGCAGATACTAAATTGTAATCATAATTAATTAGACTCTTACTTTCAAAATAGATATTATTCCAATATCACGTAGCTCGAAGGAAAATAATATCTTTTGCTGGAGTATTCTAAACTACTGTTGAACACACAAATTACATTTGATTAATTAAAAATTACTACTCTATGTCTTTTCCTACTTGACCATTTCAGAAGTAAATATTGGTATCATAGACTCTTAATTAATATCTAATGTAATCAAAGTCAATTAAGACTACTAATCCTAATAATTTAGATGATGACTGATTTTTGGAGAAATTTTTCTCATTGACTTTTACGTCGTCGTAGCAAACATGTACATGGAAGATATATAAACGACATGGATTGCATGTCAAAGCACTCGTAACTTTAATTATTCTTATTTATGCTATTATAAGTTGCAATCCAATATTTATATTCACATCATAATTATTAACATTTTTATTGTAAATATAAATGTAAAAAACAAAATTTTGTAAGACAAAATATTTGGATTAAAGTTTTTCCTTCTGGTTTAAAAAATCATTTTTATAAAGAAGGGTTGGGAAGTTGACCAGTTACATGGTAACTATTCCCTCTTCTTTTTCAAATAAGAGATAATTAGTTCATCTCTTTTCAGATAACTTCTTGGATCGAGTTAGATCGATCCATGACCCAAAACTATGTAGTTATGTAAGCAAATGCAAGGAAAAAATTGATATACAAAAATAAGATTTAAAAATTACACCAACATATAATTATAATTTTATTATATATCAGAGTATGTTTAAAATATGTAATGCAAGACCTCACACCTTCATTCTTGTTTAAATGTTATTCATGAAAATTTATCCACGCACTTGGCGATCATAACATGAATCATCATATGATAGACAATGTATAAGGAGAAAATCCTTATGAAAACGTAAAACACATGAATATATTGTCTGAAGTTCAGATATTTGTATTGAAGTGTGAATATGGAAATTAAAGCAAGCAAGTCCAGCAATTCAAAAACTTAAGACGTTTTTGTTTGAAATTCGGCTAAAGAGTTTCAAAACTTCATATATCTTTGTCTGAAGTTGACATTACAACATGTTATTTGCAAATGTTTTTTCAGTAATTGCAGATTGATGATAAATTAATTAATTAATTAATTATTGCTCACTCACAAGTATGAGGATATTAAAATTGATCTCATCCTCAAATCACTCATCAGAAGGAGTCTCATTATGATCCACTTCATTGAGGTTTTGATACTTGTAATACCAAGCACATGTTACATAGTAACCAAAGTTCACTACTCCCCCTACAACCAATATCCAGTACACATTATCCAGCCTTCCATCATTTATGCTACCTGGTAACCATTTACTTGTCTTTCTAACAACATCAATTAGAGCAGTAGCCAAGTAAAATGCTATACCAACAAGCATGGAAATCATCGCGGTCGCCATGTTCTTTAAGGTCATTGGGAACTCTTGGTAGTACAAAGATACTTGTCCAGGATAATGAAATGCCTCCGCGATACCATTAAGTGCTAATTGTGGCACCAGCCATAAAACTGACATTGCCACAATATTGGAACCTTCATTTGATTTTGCTACATTTAGTCTCTTTGACTCGACTAAGGCTGATACACCCATGCTCAAAAAATTGAGCACGTGTCCAATCCCAATTCTCTGGAGAGGTGTTAGTGATTTGCCTCTCAAATTCTTCCACATAGGTAAAAGAAATTTATCAAACAGGGCGAGGAATAGAGCAGTAGATATGAGAACAAAAACTTGTATGGATCCAGCTGGGATTTGGAAATTGGGTCCTACGTGGCGGTCCATAGCTAAGGCTTGAAGGACTGAAAAACTTAATTGTACGCCAATTGTGGTGCCAAGAAAAAAACTAGTTGACCAAAGTGGTAAGATTTTAATTAAGGTTTTGAAATCTTCTACTTGTTGTACTGAACAAAGTATCCATCGATTAGTTGTTGAACCATCTGCTTTTACGTCACCTTCACTTATAATAGCAACACGATTCAAAAACCTGCATTATTAATTATTACTACGGAAGTTCAAAATTTTTGTATCATGTGATTATATTATCAACAACAAAATATAGTGGTTTTACTTGTTTGAACCAAAATAAATCAACTTGCCTGTGACTAGGGGTGTTCACGGGTTGGTTTGGATCGGTTATTGGTCAAAATTAAAACCAAACCAACTTAATCGTTTTAAAATTATCAAAACCAATGGTAGGAATTTTTGTGTAGTTAGGTAGTTTTTCCTTGATTATTTTACCCTTATTTATATCTTACTAAAATATAATTTCTTTTCACTAAATATTCATTCTATTTATGTGTCATAATATATTGATGTGTTTATATTAATATTAAGGAATAATTACTACTAAGAGTATATAAAAATAATAAATAATTTTGTCTTAACTTTCTCGATATATTAAAGTGCATCTGAAGATGCATATTTGTTCGAAATAAAGAGGCTTACCATTGTTGCTGGATATATAGTACAGTAGCTAATTTGGCATTTGAAAATCTAATAATTCTTGTTATATATATAACACTCCAGCATAAGATAAGAACAATTTGAGTCCTTTTAATTTGCATGAATTTCTTGTGGAATGAATAATTATGGCAACATTATCATCAAGAAAGCACTACTGGATTGGTATAAAGTCTGTTTATCTAAGTCGTGAATATGACTATGTACTGTTGCACAGTACTGTCACCAAAGCAAGAATCGTAAATAATACTTTCCAATGCTCTAATTTATGTGGCATATTTTTTTATTCCGTCCCAATTATAAGAATGTCATCTTTCCGTTATTGAAAATAATATAGTTTTAACTTCAAAATTCTCATTACTCTTAATGAAATCATTTATAGCCACATAAATAGTTAAGGAGTTAAAATCTTTCTTTTTTCTCAAACTTTTTATCAGTTCAAATGGTGTCACATAATATAAGACTGAGGGAGTAAGGAATACATTCAAGGGTAAATCTCACCTTGAGAAGAATGGATACAGCTATAATACACTTGTCATTCTCAATAATTGCTCCATTGAAATGTTGTATATAGGATATATATATATATATATTCATAAGGTAGAGTGGAGAAGATTGATATGTAACAATAGTCAATAGAAGGTACATACTCACAATTGACTTTCATCTTAACATTGGTAGCCCATGGTCGAATTTACACTAAGGACGATAGACTATATATGCAAATGAAGACTGTTCAATGATCAACCACATCTCCTTATGATTTGATTTCAATATAGAATCTTTTTATGGTCCCATATTGATCACTTGTTTTTTTTTCTTTTCTAAAAAAGTGTGTGCTCTGCCAGAATATGCATGGTCTAATCAATTCCTAACTTGGTAGGGCATTTGTAGGAATGTAATGTGTTGGTCACAGGAAATGGCAGGGAGGGTCTATCTGTTGGCAATTTGAGGTTTTTTTGTAGTGAAAACTGAACGGAAAGAGTATTATTTATATACGCACTCGGTGCGTCTAGCTAGGTACATGTACATGATTTTCAGAATGTACCTTGAATGTATATGGTATCAAATACATGTATCTATGCGATTTGCATGTACTTGGGATACACTGAATCTCTTTCACTCCTCTCTCTCCAATCTCGCTCACATTTCTCCCTATGTAGAGAGTATTTGGTAGCAAAAATATATGTAATTAAGTGTATTTGACTTGAAATATGATATGCAATTATTAATTAGTTAGACTATATATAATTAATATATAATAGTTAGACTATATATAATTATTTTAAACTATGAAGAGAATATAATTAGTAATATGATAGGAATATTTGTGTAGTTAGGTAGTTTTTCCTTGATTATTTTACCCTTTTTTATATCTTACTAAAATATAATTTCCTTTCACTAAATATTCATTCTATTTATGTGTCATAATTGATGTGTTTATATTAATATTAAGGAATAATTACTACTAAAGAGTATATAGAAAGAATAAATAATTTTGTCTTGAACTTTCTCGATGTATTAAAGTGCATCTGAAGATGCATTATTTGTTCGAAATAAAGAGGCTTACCATTGTTGCTGGATATATAGTACAGTAGCTAATTTGGCATTTGAAAATCTAATAATTCTTGTTAGATATATAACATTCCAGCACAAGATAAGAACAATTTGAGTCCTTTTAATTTGCATGAATTTCTTGTGGAATGAATAATGATGGCAACATTATCATCAAGAAAGCACTACTGGACTGGTATAAAGTCTGTTTATCTAAGTCGTGAATATGACTATGTACTGTTGCACAGTACTGTCACCAAAGCAAGAATCGTAAATAATACTTTCCTATGCTATAATTTATGTGGCATATTTTTTAATTCCGTCCCAATTATAAGAATGTCATCTTTCCGTTATTGAAAATAATATAGTTTTAACTTCAAAATTCTCATTACTCTTAATGAAATCATTTATAGCCACATAAATAGTTAAGGAGTGTTTCCAATCACAATTTTATTAAAATGTTTCTTTTTTCTCAAACTTTTTATCAGTTCAAATGGTGTCACATAATATACGGAGGGAGTAAGGAATATATTCAAGGGTAAATCTCACCTTGAGAAGAATGGATACAGCTATAATACACTTGTCATTCTCAATAATTGCTCCATTGAAATGTTGTATATAGGATATATATTTATATATTATTACTATATAAGAAGAGTGAATAAATTCACTCCTCTTTCGACACGTGGCACCAACAAAAAGGAGAGGGTTGAACATAAGTGTGAATGTGAGGGTATGTATTTAAAAATACCATCACATTCACACTTATCTACTAAAAAAAAATTACTA
>NW_006240439.1:0-6467 GCF_000226075.1 Solanum tuberosum
GACTAAAGCTTGAGGGGACATTTGACCCTTTTCTCAAAAACTGATTAATAAAATTAGTTCATACTGATATTTGTGAACTAGGTGAAATTTTAACTCGTGGAGGTAATAGATATTTTATCACTTTTCATTGATGATTTTTCTAAGTTTACATATGTTTACTTGATGAAAAATAAAAGTGATGTTTTTGAAAATTTCAAAACATATCTCCATGAGGTTGAAAATCAGTTTGGAAGAAAAATAAAAGAATTAGAAGTGATAGAGACCGTGAATAAGAGTCAAATGAGTTTAATTCTTTTGTTAGATCATTGGAAATAATTCATGAAACTACTCCTACTTACTCTCCGTCATCTAATGGAGTAGCGGAAAGGAAAAATAGAACTTTGGTTGAATTGACTGATGTCATGCTTATTGAGTCACATGCACCTTTAAAGTTTTGGGGTGAAGCTATTTTAATTGCTTGTTATGTGTTGAATCGAGTGCCTCATAAAAAATCTAAATTGACACCTTTTAAATTATGGAAAGCTTACAAGCCAAGCTTAGGATATCTAAGAGTTTGGGGTTGTCTAGCCTTTGTGAGGCTAATGGATTCCAAGATTACAAAATTGGGTAAGAAAGTTACTACTTGTGCTTTTCTTGGTTATGCTTCAAATAGTACAGCCTATAGATTTTTTAATCTTGAAGATAATATTGTGATAGAATCAGGTAATGCTATTTTTCATGAAAATAAGTTTCCTTTTGATTCTAAAAATAATGGGGGTCAAAAGATTAAACAAAATATATTGTCACTACCTAGTTCTTCTACTTCTACTTTAAAAAATAAAGAAATTGATAATTTTGAGTTAAAAAGAAGTAAAAGAACTAGAGTAGAAAAAAATTTTGGTCCTGACTTTTATGTGTTTAATGTTGGAGATGACCCTCTCACTTTGAAAGAAGCATTATCTTCACATGATTCTATATTTTGGAAAGAGGCTATAAATGATGAAATGGAATCACTGATTTCTAGTAAAACTTGGAAGTTAGTTGATTTAGCACCGGGTTGTAAAACTATTGGTTGCAAATGGGTCTTAAGAACAAAGTTGAAACCGGATGGATCTATTGATAAATACTGTTTACATCCCTACTCTATTCGAATAGGGCGAAACGTCGCGGTGACTCAAAATATAAACAATTAATTCAATTTTGAAAGAATTTTAACAATAAATGAATTTTAAAAGAGTCGCCACCTAATTTTAGGAAAACTAGGAAACCATTAAGAGATCTACGAAACCAAGAGATTCTAGGTAAGGGGTTCAAATTATTCCAAAGGGAAGGTGTTAGGCATCCTTCGAAATCCAAAATTATGGGTCCCGACTGAGTTCCATTTTTCAAATTGAGGAGTAGGATAAAATATTGTGCAAGTATAATAAACATGCAATATACACAAGTAATATGATAAAACAATAATATAAGAATCGGCCTAAATTTGCCTATCGTCGATAATATACAATAATAAATAAGAGTATAATTCGAACCTAATTCGAATAGCTTCAATGGGAAGCATTTCCGGGGTACCTGTAAAGACACTTAGTAAAAATGTTAGTTATAAATAAATATGAATAAAAATAAATGAATCAAAAATTAATTTTAAAAATAATAATCCGTCTTATTAACATGGGAGGCCTTGGAAATCTACGGTAATTTCTTCATCGGACATTTTAACTTACAAAAAATATAAACTTAAACTAAATTTCCGTCTTTTATAATGTGGAGGCCTCCAAAACCGACGGAGAGATTTTTTTCATTGGCCATTTTTAACAAATAAAATATATAAACTTAAACTAAATTTCCGTCTTTTACAATGTAAAGGCCTCCAAAATCGAAGGAGAAATTTTTTCATTGGCCATTTTGACTTATATTTTCAACACAAAATTAATATTGAAGTAAACAAAGAATAGATCAAAATAACTTAGACATAACAATAATAATTTAAACAATAACATGGAGTTGCTGGAACTTCTTAGAACAATAATAGGAATTGAAGTAGACAAATAATAAACTATAACGAGAAAGAATAAATAAATAAATAAAATGTCAACAAGAATAACACAACTGACAATAATAATAATAACACTAATAATCTTATGAAGAGATAATTATTATATAATAAATATGATGATAATAATAATTATAATAAATATAAACAAAAAGAAAACAAAGGCATGATAATAATAATATAATAAATCAACAACTTCAAGAAAACAATGCATTTAGTTAGCAAATGAATATAATAATCAATAATAACATTGATCAACAACAACAAAACTAAAACAGTAACAAAACATATCTAACCTAACAAATTTGTATCTATTAACCGTAACAAATGATTAAAACCAATATAATAATAATCAATCAATCAAACTGCATAAATGATGTTAATAATAAAGCATCAGCGATTCAAATTAGTCTACCACTGTATATCCAACCCAACACACAACAAATTAACATAGAAAATCAAGAGTGAGAGTATCCAACAATTAAATTGAAAAGAAAGAAAAACATGATAGAAAATTAGCTAAACTAAGGAGCAAAAGAGGTCACCGGAGAAGACATTTTCCAGCCGGATCTAGAGATGCGAGTTACTACGTCACCGGAGATGGAGCCACGCTGGAGAGAGAACGGAACAGTAGCGGGGCATTGTTTTGGCTCGCCGGAGCACCTGCAAAACAAAAGAAAAATCGTAAAGGAAAAGGGAAGGGGACTGGTTCGGGGTTTGAGGTCTGGTTTGCTGGGATTTTGGTTGGCTGTCCGGGTGTTTTTGTTCGCTGGAAAAAATGGAAAATGAAGGCGATTATTCGCCGGATTTCGCTGCTGGTCGAAGAAGAGGGCTTAGGATGGTGGTTTCGCCGGAAGTGGAGTATTGTTGGCTGTTTTCAAGTGGGTTTTAGGTGGCTGTTTGGTCGGAGCAAATCGAACAGGGGTGGATCTGGTTTGGGCTTCTGATTACTGGTCGGAAAAATGGAGTTTACACCATTTCAGGTGATCATTTGGAGAATGGAAGTGGTCGTTTGGTTTTTCTGATGGTTGTTTACTAGTTGGAGCTGGTTTGTTGGGGTGGAGGAGACCGAAAAGGGAGAAAAAATTGGGGGTTTTTGGGTTGCCGGAGCTTGGCCGGAATTCGGGGTGGTGGTGACCGAAAACCTTTTTGTGAATAAAAATCTGAAAAGTTTATAACCCTATTCTAAAAAAAATTCACCACCACCTTAACCTAATAGACAAACTTTTCTTTATATAGGGAGTTGAAAATTATAATAGCACTATTTTAAAATCGTGGGCCAAAATCACCGGTTAATAAAATATCTGTGTATGAAATATTATTTGTATTTAAATGAATTTATAGGTTGTGCAAAATATCAAAATGAATATTAACAAATGTAACAAATAAAATAAATAATTAAAAAAAATATAATGAACGTAACTAATGACATGTAAAAATGCAATTTTAAGATTAACTGATAAAAGAAAAATCTTAAATTTTGATAAATAAGGATAGTTATCGATAAACTTATTTAAAATTATAAAAATTTATTTTGAACTATTAAATAAGTAAAACTTAAAATTTGCGAATTTTTGAAAATGTTATGCCAAAATTGGGTGTCAACAAATACAAGGCTAGGCTAGTTGCAAAAGGTTTTAAACAACTAGAAGGCCTAGAATTTTTTGACACTTTTTCACCGGTAACAAGAATTACATCCATAAGACTTTTAATTGTTATGGCAGCAATTTTTTATTTGCAAATTCATCAAATGGATGTAAAAACTGCTTTTTTAAATGGAGACCTAAATGAGGAAATTTATATGGATCAACTCGAGTCTTTTGCTGAAACAGACCAAGAAAGCAAAGTATGTAAACTTACTAAATCCCTATATGGCTTGAAACAGGCACCAAAACAATGGCATGAAAAGTTTGATTCCTGCATGATTGAAAACTGGTTTAAAACCAATGAGTGTGATAAGTGCATATATCATAAGTATTGGAATAATTCACATGTGATTATTTGCTTATATGTTATTGATTTGTTGATCTTTGGCTCTAACATGAATGTTATTGATGAAGCTAAAAATATTCTTAGAAGCCATTTTGATATGAAAGATCTTGGTGAAGCAAATTTTATTCTTGGAATAAAAATTACAAGAATATGTGATGGAATTTTCCTTGACCAGTCACATTATGTTGAGAAAATTTTGAAAAAATATAACTTTCTTCATTTCAAGCATGTTGCTACTCCTTTTTATTCAAGTGCTCACTTATTTCCTGTTGAAAGTGAAAATTATTTAATAAATCAAAAAAAAATTGCTAGCATAATCGGAAGTTTGAGATATGTGACTGATTGTACTAGGCCTGATATTGCATATGCAATAGGAGTACTTGGCAGGTTTACAAGCAAGCCAAGTAATGAACATTGGAATGATGTAACAAGAGTTATGAGATAATTAATTGTAACAAAAAATTGTGGCTTGTTCTATAAAAAATATCATGTTGTACTTGACGGCTTTTGTGATACAGATTGGAACACTTTATCAGGTGATTCATGTTCTACCACTGGTTATGTCTTTACTTTAGGTGGTGTTGCTGTTTGTTAGAGATCAAAAAAGCAAACTATAATTGCTAACTCTACCATGGAGGTTGAACTAATTGCTTTAGCTTCAGCTAGTGAGGAAGCGAATTGGTTAAGATATTTATTATTTGAAATACCTTAGTTTGAAAAATCAATTTCTCCTATTTTAATTCATTGTGATAGCACCGCTGCGATTGGTAGAGTTCAAAACCGTTATTTGGTACTATTAATGTTGATTATGTCAAATCTTGTGATAATCTTGCAGATCCTCTTACTAAGGCCTTAACAAGAGAAAAGGTCTGGAGCACATCGAAGGGGATGGGATTGAAGCCTACAAATCTTGAGTCATATATGAGGAAACCCAACCTGGGGACTAGAGATCCTATAACTAGGTTCAAAGGGAAAACTAATCATATGATGACTTGTTGTGAAAAATGCACTATCTTTTTATTTCCCTTCCTTGATGTGAGGGCATTGTTTCCTGTAGTTTGTGAAGGTTGAGTTGATAAAACTCTTAATGAATATTTGTTGCCCGTATAGGTGGAGTGTAAGCTTATAGGAGCACTGTCGATAGATTTCACCTATGTGATGTGTGGAAGTAGGTTGCTTCCTATGAGAATTGGGCTTATTCTCAAAAGCACTCATGAAACCGGGATAGCACATGGCCATAACGTGCTGGCTTTAAAGCTCATGTCAACACCTTGATTATTATGTGTGAGCAGTGATATTTTATTTCCCTTAAGCAGTCATAGTTCAAGTCTAAGACCACTACAACTCTGGAGTAAACGTTATTTTTTCACTAAGTGGAGGTTCAATGCAGAGCACACCTTCATTATGCATAAAACTCTTCCTTCAGTTGATGGACTCTCTTATCTAATATTAAAATGAGTGGGGATTGTTGGTTTATTAGCATTTTAATATTAATATTTTTAATATATTAATTTGCATTATTTTGGAGTTAGAAAGAATGATAAATGTTTCAGTAGTTAGGGGACAATTATCATTGCTGGAACGTTAGGCATTAGTACCTAATTACTCATTTCTGTTAATCAATTTGCATAGGCATTATTGGCCATTATGTGATGGTTACAATATTGTTATTGCCGTTGTATTATTCTGGCAGAACTAGTAGTGGTCAACTATGACCATTACCCCTCCATATTGAAATCCCATTCTTTATTCCTCCATTATACCTTGTAACCTAAGTAACTCCTAGGCCATTTATCTTCACTATTTACTACCCCATTATTTTCGTATTCATTGCTAGGAAGACTTCTTCTAATATAAATAGTGGTGATCTTCATTTGGTTTACAATATACACTACTACAAGAAAATATAGAATGCATAAGGTTTGTCAAAAAGAGAGTTCTTATTAGTTGAAGGGAGGTGTTTCTTTTGTGGAGCTTTGGACTCAACTCTTGTCCAGAGTTGTTGAGTTTATATTTTTGTGATTAGGCTGTTGTATCCTAGAGGGGACAAGTCAAGAAGGACTATTGTTGGACCGGTGAAAACATTTGTTGCAGTGGGCTTGAATCTCTTTAAAGAGAGCGAGATATCCACGCCTTAGCCTGAAGAGATTTACTCTCTTCATATTTATTTTCAATTGTAATGTTGTATTTTTTGTTATTGTCACGCCCCGAGCCTACACCCTGGGCGGGACCGGCACCCGGAGACCATTTCTGGTCCCAAGCGAACCCTTGGCCTGGCTTTCTTAACTCAGCGGAAACCTAACCCAACAGAATAACTGAATGCAATGCAATATTACAAAACAACTTAACTTATAAAATATGGCCATAAAGGCAACTCGAATCTCAAAATAGAATATTTACATATATAGATAGATGAGAGACTCAAAACTAACTGACTGACTGT
>NW_006240440.1:0-4480 GCF_000226075.1 Solanum tuberosum
AATGAGATGCCTTTGTGGCTTCCTAGTCCCTGCATATATCTTATGCTCTGTTCCAAACTCTTCATTTTCTAAGCCATCTCTTCATGTTCCACATTCTTAACCATTTTTTCAACTTCGATAGGGGAACTATACTGATGAATGTGGGGATACGAGCTTGGAATTTTAATTCGCTCTTCAAGGGTGTGACCATGATCATGATGAACTTTGGACGGAGGATCATTGTTGGGCATCATCGTTGGTTGTGGAATGCTATTAGGCGGCACAGTTGGCATAAAGAGTGGATTACTCATCATAGGGGTATTCAAAGGGCGCACCGTAGATGTTCAAGCGACGTTGGATGTGTTAGCATAGGGGTCGAATCCAGGTGGATAAATGGGATCATTTGTTGACACTTGGATAGAGGGCGGCATGTTTGTATTTAGATAGTCGCGTATTGAAGAAGGTGGAGCTTGTCCACTTGTCCAAGCTTCGTACATATCTACCATTTGTTGTCTTAATGCGCTTACCTCTTCTATTGACACTGTTTCTTGTGAAGTCATCTGGTTTCGGACCTCATCATTGTCAGACTCGTTCCCATCTTTATGTGCCATATTCTTCTTCCCTTTCGACCTTGTATTGTAGGGATGTGATGCCAGCTTAACCACAAACCAAACACCTTTAAGCTAATATGTTTCTCTCTCCCTATCTCTCTCTCTCTCTCTCTCAATGAAGTAGCAAACATATTAGTGTTAAGAAATCGTGCATATTGCATCCACATTTATACTTCTAATATGGAAGACCTTATGTTTCATCCCGGATTTCATCCTGGCTTATCTAGGTGTTTTCTCCTCTTTAGTTATTCTTGTTAAAAACGTTTGATCGAACCCATTGGGTTGCCTACGTATCATGTTAGTGCATGAATCAGATCTTTGCGTAGTTCGAGAATATACATTAACTTTTTTTTTTTTAAATATATATTTTTATAGTTGTTATAGATATATACATATAGACGAATCATATCTTTGAGTAGTTCGAAAATATACATTAACTTTTTTTTTATTATATATATATATATATTTTTATAGTTGTTATAGATATATACATATAGATACTATTATTTATATATATTTAATCATTTATACTAATGAAAAAATGAAACTAGACATAAACATAACTTAACATATCATTTAAATGTTTGGAACATAAGTAAGAAACGATGAGAAAATCGTTCAACAAAAGTCAATATCTTAAACAGACATGACCTAAACAAAGCGTAGAAAAGTAGAATGAAATAAAGCAGAACTTAAACTAAAGAAAACGACACTAATGAAATGAATGTTTGTATCAACCCTCACATCCCAAAGACATAAATGTCATGCTTACATCCCCATCTGCTTGCTCATGAAGATGGTGGTCTTACATGACCTCCTACATTCTGATATATATCTTGCACCGAATTCATAAGGTACTCAACCTACACTCTAATATATATCTTGCACCGAATTCATAAGGTACTCAGCGAATTCAGGTACTTCAGCCATAAATTGTTCATGGTTCATCTCTTGATAGTCTAAACCCATTTAGGCAGTGCGATCAGCCAAACGGCGGACTTTTGATTGAAGTGAATTGCAAGTCTGATTCCATCCTCGTATCTGTTGATCACGGGAGGCCACCATTTCTCTAGCACGTCTTTCTTGAGTCGAGACTGACTCTATTTCCTCTCAAAGCCTTCCCCTTTCACGAATCCACTGAGCTCTCTCTTGATCAAAATCTGTCTGACTTTTCTGATCACATGTCCCCAATTGTTGTTGTCGAGATACCGCAAGTTCCGCAACTTGTGTTCACCTAATTGTTGCCAGATCAATTTGTCCTCGAAGCAAAGTTTCTCTCTGAGTTGCCTTGGCTCTTTCCTCTTCGAACTCTGCTTGTTGTTGGGTTAGAGCGGCTCTAGCGAGCTCTAAATTTGCTCTTAACTCCTGATTTTCAGCAAGGTAATCACGCATAGCCAACTCAATTTTTATTTTCATCTCAGCCTCATGGTCGATTGGTTCTTTTACAGATCTCTCCAGCCTAACTTGTAATTGAGGTTGTTGCTCAGGCCAATTGGAGTATTCTGGGTGAGTTTCTCCTGTGTGTCGTTCTTTAACCATCGTTCCAATTCCCATGACTAAACAACCATCCCAAATTCTTTGGGCCAATCCTTCAGGAAGGGGAACCTCTGGTCCAACTTCGGACACAAAATCTTTCATATCCTCTGTATGTTGCATCCCTCGAAGAAACATTTCCCTCTCTGGAAGACAGTCAGAGCACGATAGATATCAGCCAAAATCATGGGGACGATGGTATAATTCTTTTTCTCAATTAATACATTCACTACCCCGGTCAAAAGGATGTTAATCTTTCCGCCTCTCCTTGGAAAAACCATTGTTCCTAAAAAAGCTACCATAAAAGCAAAACGTCTATGCTCTTTCCATGTTTCAAAACTTCCCTTGTTGTTGAGTGTCCTTCCAAATTTCTTGAATCCGTCCTCCTTTCCATACCTATCATACAAAAACTGTAATGAGATCCAACCTTTGTCTAATGATTGTTCCTTGACTTTGCAAATGTTCAAGTGTTGAAAAAATTTGTTGATGGATATGCCCCTTGGGGCTATAAGCCTCTGATGATGTAACCTCACTCCAAACCCGGTAAAGCCCGCTATTTCCTCCAAGGTTGGGGTCATTTCAAAATTCGAGAACGAAAAACATTGTTGGTGGGATTCCAAAAGGACAACATTGCTTCGATCACATCTCTCTTAGGTTCCACTTGCATGATTCTAGTTAAGAAACACAAATATTTGAATAATATGCCTTGTTCTATCAACCCCATGTCATTCCATCATGCCCACAACTGAGTACAATCTACAACCTGAAGTGGTACATTCGAATCTCTTTTCCTTTTCTGACACTTTCCACGACCGGGATGAACCATTTTGTGCCTCTGAAAAAAGATGCAGGGTCAAGAAATGCTCAATTTATGAACCTCTTATATTTGGGAAACGGAAAAAAGATGTGTCAAACTTATATAAAATGACGCAAAGTATTTTTCAAATAAAGACTTTAAGAAAAGGAAAAAAAATAAGCAAATTGTATTTATAAAGTGAATACAGTTTAAATGTTTGTTACTTGAACAATCAGATTTAAAGCAATGTGGACAATAAATATCTAATTTATTTGAAAATTCCTTTTGATAAAGAACTTATATTTCCTTAAGCAAGTGTTTATTCTATGAGTATGATTGAAAACATTTTCTATTAAATGCACCCTTAAAATCAAGGTTTAAATAATAATTTCAACTAAATCTATTATTATGAGTGACTATTACGAATTTTAATTTCAAGTGCTTGTAGATAGATCAAAGACATGTTGAAGACGACATACTTTTAATGTGACTATGATTAATACTCCGAGTCAATATAAGGGTCATATATATGGTTTAATAAATAATTTTTTTTGTACAAATGGAAAAGAGAGAGGGAAAAAAATCTCAAAATTGATTTTTCTTAAAATTATTAATAAATAAAAAAAAATAATTTGAAATTGATTTTGCCAAAAACTATTGGACATTCTAACCCAGTATTAGGGATATATTAGTAGACATGCCTATATATTGTAGGTACTTTTGTTTTGAGAAATAAATAGCTATATATATATATCATTTCATTTTGACCCCTTTTCATTCAAGAAAATACTACTAAAAAATAATCATAACATATATGGATATTAAAGAATTTATTTTAGAGGGAACCTAAAGCCGGTCAACAAACGAGGTCTTCCACATAATATTTTACAAATAACACATAAAATGCACATGTTGGTCTAGAAGAGGGTCCCCTATCCTAGACGGACCCAACCCCTGTGTTGAGTCCCATTAAGTCAAATGCAAATGATGCAAATAAGCGGAGCCTACTAGGGATACACCTGTCTATGTTTCAGTTTTACTAGGTTCGAACCTGAAAGAGATAGGTATCTAGACTGGCTTACCCGAGTGGACAACTCGAGCCAGGGAGGGGCAACTTATCGGTAGCAGTGCTATTTCGACTTCATTGCTGGTCCAACCCTACCTAACATGTGTGACTAAAATCCTTCACTGGGTGCCCAGACACTCCAGCTTTATCTCAAAAGAAATTGGGATGCATAACTGCATTCTCTACTATTTTTAGAGACTCAGATGGTGTACGAGAAGACAGATTATATACAATTCAACACTATCAAAGCGATATGAGCAACAATTAGCACATTAAGTCATCAAAACAATATATGCAATGAAATAATATAATAAAATAAAGTAAAAGTCAAATATACAAAACTCGAATTCTGGTTACTCCCCAGCGGAGTCGCCAGAGATGTCACACCCCTTTTTGTGCACGGTGGCGGAAGGGTTTTTCCAATTTAAGTGACGTTATGGATTAAGGGATTATTTTTATTTGTTTCAGAGTCGCCACTTGAAATTGAGTTATGGT
>NW_006240440.1:4629-6461 GCF_000226075.1 Solanum tuberosum
ACCACATTCTTAATTGAAATTTATTATTACTATTATTATTATTATTATTATTATTATTATTATTATTATTATTATTATTATTATTATTATTATTATTATTATTATTATTATTATTATTATTATTATTATTATTATTATTATTATTATTATTATTATTATTATTATTATTATTATTATTATTATTATTATTATTATTATTATTATTATTATTATTATTATTATTATTATTATTATTATTATTATTATTATTATTATTATTATTATTATTATTATTATTATTATTATTATTATTATTATTATTATTATTATTATTATTATTATTATTATTATTATTATTATTATTATTATTATTATTATTATTATTATTATTATTATTATTATTATTATTATTATTATTATTATTATTATTATTATTATTATTATTATTATTATTATTATTATTATTATTATTATTATTATTATTATTATTATTATTATTATTATTATTATTATTATTATTATTATTATTATTATTATGCTCATCTTTAAATATTTCCATAAAGATGTGGAATCACATTTTTTATTGGAATCCGCTTTACTATGTGTCTTAACTTGTTTGTAGTTTGACACATCTTAAAGCTTGACTAAAAAAATTTTAACAAGCTATACGATCTTTAACAAAAATAAAATAAAAAATAAATTTAAAGTTTTACAACAAATATATCCTTTATCATGTTTAATCCAATTCTTCTTTATTGTTTATATTTATTGAACAAGTGATGATAAAAATAATAAACAAACGCACACCTATCATGTTAAAGATACCATACACATATTAAGGAAAATGAATAAAATTGACAAACAACTTACACTATGATATGAAGACAACATTTAGATGTACTATTCGTTATAACACTAAAGCAAATTTATTCTTACAATATTAATAACCTAGAAACCTCTTGATTTAAATTAATGAAAGTTAATTATTAAAATAATTTGGTCAAGGTTCGCAACCGCATCTTTGAATTTGTCTAAGGTGCGCAACCGCATCCTTGAGTTTCTTAAGTATCTCAAAAAGATGTGGAACCACATTCTTAATTGAGATAAATTTAATTACATTTGTACTCATCCAATGTATAATAGATCCTAATATATACCTATTATTATGTTAAACCAGTCTAATAGCAAATGTCAACATCAAAATGTTAAAGTGACCAAAAACCTTTTCTATATGTCACTTATCACCTCCCCCACAAAAATATTAAATTCAATTAATTAAACCTTAATTTATTAAAGCATAAAAACTACTTTCAGTCATTAACTAAACAGAGTGTTATTAATTTACAAATTTTTAATATAATTATTAATTTTCAGTGAAGCATAACAAAATATAAACAAATAAAGTAAGAGCAACAATAGTGTTTCCAAGCATTAACAAAACAGAGCGTAATTAATTTATATATATACTTTTTACTATTCTAAATCTAAATAATAAATTTTGAATAAAACAAACATATGAATTAAAATCACGCTTCAACTAATGATTAATGACACATGTTGACCTATTTTTATTAACAATAAAGTAAAAAACATCTTAAGATAAAACTTTTATTTTTTGTAAGTTATTAAACCAAATCTAATAATATAATTAATGAACCCATAAAAGGCCATTTTTTTTTAGAGAAAAGATAAAAAAAAAAAAATCTTTAGTATTTATACTAAATTTAAACTAATATTATCTACATGTCATATAGAATAACAGGAACACTTTGTTTTAGATAATTTTTGTACTTTTTTTTTGCACATTTTTGTTTTATTAATTTTATATTATTTTTCTTTCATTCTACTTCTCT
>NW_006240441.1:0-6454 GCF_000226075.1 Solanum tuberosum
TATATATATATATATATATGTACTAGTTCTCAGTTATTAAAATTCATTAATTAGTGTGTGGACGAAATTAAATCCTTTTTATGTTAATTTTAAAGAAAAAAAACAGACCTGGAAATTATTTACAGTAGGGGGCTACTACTTAGTTGTATATCATCAAGTTGAATAAACAATTAAAGGATTTTGATGATGGAAATGAATAAACCAATAATAAATGTAATCTAATTATTATAAGTCTGTTCAATAATTCTCAATTTGAATAAATCCTCTCTAGCTCAATTATGCTATCTATATTCCTTCTTTTTTATAATATGGTCCATATATACTAATAAATAATTTTTGACCTCACAAGTGCAGGTTCAAAACCTCTTCTTATAGTACCTAAGGAAAGAAAAGGAGAATACTTAATTTAATATCATTTTTCAAATGATAATCATTATTTTAAAAAATACTAACATTTTACCACTTTTTGACATAGAAAAAGTTTTAGATAAAAATACCCTCAACTAAAACACGGTACAACTCTAGGAAGCATGGTTGGAATTCGACGGATTAATGATAAGTAGAATTCGAGGAATGATTCATAAAGTTTAAAAAATTGTTGGAGTTTTAAATTTCATGATTGATTCATGAAATTTAAAAATGATTCATGAGGTTCAAACTTTATAAGTTCAAAGTCAAGAAATGATTGATATGGTTCAATTTTTTATAAGTTCAATATCAAGAAATGATTCAATAGGGTTCAATTCTTTATAAGTGCAAAACTAAAAAATGATTTCGATCGTTAGAACCCAATGATCTATCATAATATGTTATTTGATAATTCTTTTAAAATCTGTAAATATACCTGGCATTTGATTCGGCAAGTGAATAATCTTTGTACTTTTTACCCATAAATAGAAATGTGTGAATCAAGATGAGACAATGATGATTTTTTCACAAAATTTTCCTTTTGGTTTTACTATTTTCTCCCCTTAATTTTAAAAAAGTGTCTCATTAAATTGTCAATATGCAAATCAAGCAATGACCATATCTACGGCCTCTTAATGATTCAAGGTAGCGAATAGTGAAGGTGATTCAAAACCAACATATATTTTTAACTTTCTTTGGACTTAGTGTGGTGCTATAGGCACGTATACAACGCATTCAAAAATTCTTAGATGGAGTATAATAGAATTTTAGCCCGAAATCAGTAATAATGCATGGATGGATAAAACTTGTAATAATTTATCGATCCAAGACGAATAAGTATTGCAGCATGCAGAATTGTGTGACCCTAAATAAAAGTGGCAACCTAATTTTCATAAGAAATGATCTTGCTATCAACTGCAAATGTTTAATTAATGACTCAGCGAGATTATTTTGAGTATAAACAAGAACTACATGGTGTTCAACGTTTATCCCAATCGATAGACAATAATTATTAAATGCTTGGAATAAAAACTCTGCAGCATTATCAAAGTGAATAGACTTGATCTGATATCAAAAAATCGTGTTCGTAATCATATTATTTGTACCATTAATTTTGCAAACGTCAAGTTGTGAAATGACAATAGACACACATGAGACGATTTGAAGAAGCATATAGGATCATAAAGTATCTAAACAACCCACTTGGTGGGTGAATAGACCCATAAATATCCCTATGTATACGTTCCAAGAATGCAGGGACTCAATCTCAATATTTGTTGGCAATCGTCACACAGTTAACTTGCGTTGATTACATGTAGTACAATAGAATTCATCATTTAAAAGAATCTCCAGGTTCTTTAATGGACGCTCATTTGGGTTTTCTATAATTCGTTTCATTATTATAGATCTAGAATGTCCCAGTCGATCATGTCAAAGTATAAAAGTATTGGACTTAGTATACTTAAAAATGACTATAGTTAATAATAAAGATAAATTAGGAATTAAATGATAAATTATCTCTTGATTTTCTAAATTCCACAAGTAAAAATGAATATTTATTTTTAATATAGTGAAAAAATCACAAATGAAAGTGGACGGAAGGAGTAACATATTGGGATTCAATTTTATGCAACAGAGGTCACCCTCCTCCTGTTAATTTGGAAATATATGCTTATGTCATTGTTATTCTTTTTTTTTAGGTAGCGCTTACCCATAAAATGGAACTTCTCCATACAAATGTCAAATTTTTGAATTTCAAAGTATATCGAATATCGAATGAATATTTTTTTTGCAATTTTGGGTGAAATATGTACTGTACAGGTTTGAGATGCCCCTGTCCATCTTCTTTTCTTTCCCATTTGGGCCTCCTCCTTTTGTTTTTCAATTTGGGCCTCCTTTTCAATAAGGGTAGAGTAGTGCTAAGGCCTATGTTTCAATTTAAATCAGATTGAGATATATAATTAGTATATATAAAGTACAGAAATTTCATACATTTAGGGGTTAATTATATCTTATTTCGAAAGTTTTTATAATTATAAAAATCCTGGATTTTTCATTGCTCTTGGATATATATTCCTTGTGGTTGTTGGATACATTGCAACTTGCAAATGATACATACTTAATGGAAGGGATATATCCGAGAGGGAATTTTTGTAATTTTTTTAAATGGTAGGGAATTTTTAGAGATTATGATATCTTAATTTGTGTATTTATATAATTTTTCCATAGTTTTATTCAACATACAGTGTGAGAATCACAAATAAGTTTTGATATATGTTTCAGTGGCAGAATCAATATTTTAATTGATGGAGTTCAAAACATGAAAAGTAAACATGCGAAAAAGTCAAAGGAGGTTCAACATCTACTATATATAAATAAGAAATAATTTTAATCATGTGTAAATCATGTAATTTTTTTGTTGAAATATATTCGAATGGACCCCCTTGACCCTAAATATACTCGTCATTTTTTTTCGTCGAATTAATTTGACTTTTCGATTTAATTTGTTCACCCTAACTGATAGCATAATTTTTTTTCTTGAGGACCATCATAAACTTAAAGGAGACTCTATCGATCTTTAGCATAATTAACATTTCTCTTCCTTGGTTTCATAATATGATAACTAGCTTAATTAATTAGGTCAATATTATTGTTAGAACTAATGATATTTACTATTTCATATATTAAAAGTCAGTTTAATAAGGAACAGTCATCAGGGATATCAAAATTTAAAATCTGAATTACTTAACCATTTTGAAATCAAAATTTGTATAGAGATTAAAATGTACTAAAAGTCTAAAACATAAATAAAAAAGTAACAACATAACATATATACTAAATTAGAACCAAAGTTATTAAATAGCAATATATACGTAATTATACAAAATGTAGGATATTTATTTCCAAAACCACATTAGACATATACATAATAGTACATTGACACTTCATAAGAAATACGGCACCATGCTTCAATATTGCTAGAGATACTGAGATACACATCACTCCACCTCAACAAAACACATAGAATTTTGTCGATGGAGCGGAGTTTATCTTATTTATTTACGATTCTATTTTCTTGGACCATTATAAATAATAGTGTAGGCTTCAATTGTCAAAAATCGACACACTTGAAATGTAAACATTCACTCAGTGCATCCCAGGGATCTTCTCCTTGATTTTCTCCATCATTCCTTTCTTTTCGCCCCCTCCGGCTTCACAGGTAGAAGTCGGAGTAGGAGTAGGAGTAGAAGTAGGAATAATAGTTTGTACACCTTCGTCAGTGCCTCCGGTCAACGTCTCTTTAATCTTCTCCTTTATGCCCTTCTTCTTCTTCCTCCTCCCTCCTTCTCCATCATCCTCAGACTATATGTTCAATATCAAATAAATATCACATTAAATAAGAGTAGTTCTAACTTTTTAACCTTGCACATGATAAAAATTACTATTACGTGTGTCTATGTATTACTCATCTAAATTAAGATAGTCAAATAAATAAATGGAGCAAAAGAAATAATTACTTCATCCATTTATTTTTATGTGACACTTATTTTGTTTTAGTTTATGCATCGGAAGAAATGATAATATGTTTATATTTTAAAGACATAAATTCAATATTAAATTTCTCAGTCCATCCTTAATTGAGCGTACTTCTTCTATTTCAATTTATGCATCATATTCTCATTTTTATATTGTTTCAAAAAATTGTCATGTTTTATATTTACTATATCTTACCTGACATGCTTAAAACTAAAAATTTTAAATGACATTTTAATAAATCAAGGTCATGAACTACATGTTCGATCGGTTAAACTAAAACAGATAAAATAATTAGGGAGAGTATGTTTCTATAGGCGACATAAATATCATGATAGGTTTAATACATCTTCTAATAATAGGGAAGGGATTTTGACAAAATTGGAGAATCAATCTTTGACCGATAAAGTGAAAATTCAAATAGTCAACCAACTGAACTAAAATTTCGAAGAGGTCTATTACATCAAGTTTCAAAAGTTTTTTTAAATACAAAATTTAGTGCCCAATCAAACAATTCCCGATACAATAAAATAGAACAGTATATTGTGATTTTGTACATAGATAAAAACTTACAGAGCTTGAACTAGAGCTACCAGAACGATGAAGTTGTTGTTGTCCTTCGTCATAGTGATCTTTTTTCATAGTATCAGAGCATGTACCAGCAGGGGCGAACCCCATAGCTATACCTTGGATTGCATTGGGTTCATCAATTTGATGAACTCGATTTCCATGTTCATCAGTTAGTTGCATTTGGCCTTGGCTAGTACCCTTATGTGCCATATTTCTGTAATCAAACACAAACTATGTAATTTAATTTGAAGAAGTTTGATAGTATTTGTGATTGAATTTTCTAATTAGATTGGAGACTTTATATAGGAAAAAAGGAATACAAGTGTCAATTGAAAATTGGAGTAAAGGATTTTAAGGTAAGAAGAATGAGGAAGAAATCATATAATATATATAAGACGTGTGTAGGCAGAATTAGATTTTAAAAAAAATAGATGGAAAACGATTTATAACTCAAAATTTTCAAACTGGGACATCCCATCATAGTGATGGTATACAATTTTTATACTATCACTACTTATAGATATATATTATTTTTTTGGTAAGTACTAATAATAATCTGGTCAAATTGTAACCAATTTATCATCAGTACATGTTATCACTTATCTCTATTTATAATTTGGCGGGATATTGTTCGCTTTGGGTTAAATTTGTATACTTTTTCTCAAAAGGTCTCACATAATTAAGAGATCTTGCACTTTATATGCAGTTTCTCAATCTTTTCAGTTATTATTGTGGGATTTTGTTTACACCGCACCTATATCATGATCTTAGTATTTTATAGTAATTGAAGCTCGCAATTACTACCTTATTTTTGTATGTGTGCGTCTCTAAGCTTGTATATATGGGAAAATCAATTGAGCCCCACATAATCATTTGCCTTCATTATACTCGTCCCGTTGAATCTAAATTTTGATACTAGTTGCAGGGCTAAATTAACTCAAAAATACTCTTAACATATGGTGGAATATTGTCTGCTTTAGACAAAGCTCGCACAATTTTTTTTCAAAAGGTCTCACACCATTTGAACGATCATACACATATTACACCCTCTTGTTATATTATTTGGTTTTTGTTGACTTGACACATCTCTTAAGAAAATTTTAATTAGAGATATATTCTACTAAACTAACTTTATTAATGAAAAACAAGTAATAAAATTCTTTTGATTCTGCTTAAATGGAAAATCTATTTTTAATGTAGGGGCAAGTAAAATAACAAAGCGAAGGGAATGTGTAACTTCCCAAACTTTTTTTAAAACTTATCAATGTATAACTTAATTCTCACACTAAACGTTACTCTTAGTGTAAAACAAACTTTGTAGTATCAATCAACATATATAAACTTAGATCTATATGGAAACAGAAAGATCCATTTTAGAATTAATGGTATACTCATAATTTTGGACTCTGAATTAAACCAGAAGATTTAATTAATTAGCCTTAAACGTGGCATAATAACGAGGATTACATATATAAGATGACTTAGATAATTGTTGCTAATAGAAATACAATATAGTAGTAATTATATATCCACTCCTCGACAGATGGTAACAGAGGGAATAACCTACAAGTCATCCTCCTAATATAAAATGTAGGTAGAAAATAAGTATAAGCTCTCAATCCTTTTTGACCATTTTTGTGTATAAAATGTTGAACTACATGGAATTTTGTATGTACTTCAAGTAGAGATAAAAGAATTTTTATTTTTATTTTTCCATTCAGTATCTAATATCTATATTGGAGTCTGACTACATTTGGATTAGCGTTAAAAAATCTCATATTTGAGGTTAAACCGTTCTCTAACCTCTGATTAAGAATGAAAAAATACGTACCACTCCATCACAATCGTTATAAGCTAGAAATAAAGAGATTGTGTGTGTTTACTCTAGTGGTGGCAAATGGGGGGATTGGATAAAATTTGGGCGGGTTGAAAATGGGTCAAC
>NW_006240442.1:0-2358 GCF_000226075.1 Solanum tuberosum
CAATAAAAACAGAGAGAGTTTTCCACTATGAAAAAAATGAAGTAGTTTTACGATACCCTCAAGTCCTTAATTAGGACTACATTGTGTATCATTTACCTTGCTTTAGAATCCCCAACTATATCCCATATAAATAAATCCCAAATAGTCCCAAACCTATAGGAAAAGGTTTTCTCAATCCTAAAAGGACAATATTTTTCTTTTCCAAATCTACTAGGACAAAGAGTCTCCTAAACTAAAAGGAATTATAGTTTCCTAAAAGCTTAAGTCATTTGTCGCCCCTTAAAGTTGTCCGCGTAATTCACTTAGGCACCTCAATTATGATTAATACCTATTGAACACTTTTATCTATCCGAAACTTGTTCCTATTAGACTCTTTTCAATAATCAGTTAAAAAAATAAAGTGTGTGTTATACACTTGCTATGATGTGACAAAAATGACTAATTAAAAGATGACATGTGTCAACTGCCAACAACTATAGATTTTATTTTATGTTAAAAAAGTGAAAAAATATTTATATCTATTTTTAATTAAAAAATAAATGAAATGACAACACATTTTACTCAATCCCACCCTACCCAACCCCCTTTCTTCTTCATCTGCTTCCCATCGAATTTTTTTCTCAAACCACAAAAATCAACTTCACTGCGAATTACTTGTAGATTCAGTATTTTTAAAAAAATATTTTTTATTCTAATACGTGAGAGAGAAAGATATTCAAAGAGACTTATATAATAGTGATGAAGAAGTTTGTCAATGGTTACTCATCCCGAAATTGATTGCAAAGAAACATCGAGAGGGCCCAAATGAATTATATCGAAAATTATTTTTCAATCTTAATACGTGATAGAGAAAGATATTCGAAGAGTTTGTAAAAGAATGATGAAGAAAGGAAGTTTGTCAATGGTTAATTACCTTGAAATCGATTGCAAGGAAAAATCAAGAGGACCTAAATTAATTTTATCGAATTATCTGATATTATTTTTGATAAGTTTAGTGAGTTTACCATTTAATTTGAATGGAGATATTTATTCGAAGGTGGCCGGAAATGAAAATGGAACGTTGACTAACTTTTTTTATCCAAATGTTCAAAAATTTGCTTTCTTTATTTTTTTTTGCAAATTCAATTAGATGATTCAGTTTTTATTTTTTAAAGGGAAAATGGTCTGAAAAATACTCCAACTTTTGCTGAAATTGTTGTTACAATACCAAACTTTATGGAGGACCTTTTTTACCCCTGCACTATTTAATAGTGTATTTTAAAGGTATGTATGTGTCACGTGGACACACTACTATTTATAATGATGCAATATTTTATCGATGTCCACGTGGGCACATATATACCTTTAAAATACATTATTAAATAGTGCAGAGGGGTAAAAAGGTCCTTTCCAAAGTTCGGTCTCGTAACAACAATTTCGGTCAAAGTTCGGATATATTTCAGACTTTTTTCCCCTTTCTAAATAAATATTGAAAAGAAATAGAATAGAAAAAACAAAATAAAAAATGGAGATTCTTCGATTATGTTTAAAAATCTAAAGCTGGAAACTACAAGAAAATAGCGGGAACAAAAAGTGAAAAACTAAAAGGCTCTAAAAAATTCTCTCTCTATAGTAATAACCTAAAACCCCAAAATCCATTAATAAAAGTAGTAGATTTTTCTCTCTCTCCAGCACTATGCAAAAATCGCTGATGTATCCTTAATTTTTTCTCTCTTGCTCTATGAAACAAGCTTTGAAGTCCCTAAATCTTGAAAGTTGAAGGCATTATTGGCAGAAAAGTTTCCTAATCTTGATGTTTGAAGGCATTTTTTGGAGAAAAACATTTCATCTAGCTATGTAGATCTAAAGTAAGTTTATTCCTCCAGATTCATCTCCCTCTTCTTCTTTTTTTGGTATAATCTTCCATTTTTCTTTCTGATGATTGAATATTATGTGATTTGGCTCTTATAGATACTCAATGTTATTTTGTTAGGACCGAAAATGATAATTTTGTAGGTAAGGCTGGGGGTTGAGGGTCAAAGAGGAGATATTTGAGAGTTTATTTAAGGATTTTCTCTGTTAGGGTTGCATAATTGCTAGGGCTGCCAAGAAATTTTGGTAAGGCTGACATTGAAATTATTTTTTCTATCGGGTGATGAATTAGTTGAATATTTTTACCATTAGTGTCTTTAATTTCAGTACCCAGTTTGTGAGCTTTGATTTTGAATGGTTCTTTTTATTGTATTATCAGTGTATTTTCTGACACTAAAAAGATTAGACGAGAAAGAAAAAAACTTGTTAATGAGATATTTTAAAGTATCTGATTTTTTTTGTCTATGAGTAGCTTGAGGATTAGACGAGAAAGAAACAAAATTGTTA
>NW_006240442.1:3310-6381 GCF_000226075.1 Solanum tuberosum
TAAAAAAAAAATCTCCTCTAAAAAAATCTCCTCTATACACTTTGTAGGCTCAAATTCAAGAATTGGTGGAGTCTGAACCATCACTTTCTAGCATAGAAATTGTTGAGAAATGCTTTGGACCTCAAAGTCGTAGTCATGTATTTGGCTTTGTACAGTGGTGCATCTATAGTAATTCCTTGTTTCGTGAATACATTTAGACTTCCCTGCTGTTTAGCATATGTATAATGTAATGCTATATTTTTTCAGCACACTAACTCCTGATAAAATTTTACAGAGAACAAGGCACTTTTGACTATTTAAGGATTTTCAAGTGAGGATAACAAACTCATTTAGAACATGTAAGCTCTTCTTCCTCTCTCAACTTTAACTTTTTGACTATGTTTTGTTCATTGTAAATTTTAGTTTGTGATTATAGTTTACTCATCACAGTATAAGTACTTCTTGATGTTTTACTGGACAATCGTCATAGCAACATTAAGCTGACTGGAAACTCAGGCTATTTTATGACAATATATTTCTAACTTGTGTAGTCATCGACTGCCTCATATGATGACTTTAGTTAGTAGTCATCGATTGAATTCAGTGTTTGTAGGAATAGTATGTATAATGCAATTGATGGGGTGGGAAGAGGGGGAAGTTATTTGTATGAGAACGATGGGGTGGTGATGACAAGAGACCCAAAGCCAAGATTGATGTGGACTGCTGAATTACATCAACAATTTGTTGATGCTGTCACTAAGCTTGGTGGTCTTGATAGTCAGTACTCTCTTTTATTTTTGTTTCATTTTGTGCTAATAAATGTTTGGCCATCGTTTTCTACTTTTTGAGTTGGGGATTACTAAATTAACTTGTAACAACAATAATAATATAATAAGTGTAATTCCACAAGTGAGGCCAATGTACTTGGACCTTATTTCTATACTTTGTGAAGGCAAATCATAGAGATTGTTTTCGAAAGACAATGACTGAATTCATTTGTAGTTCCAAAATTACTTCTCTCAGACTTACAGTGGTGTTTTAATTAAGTAGTAATGAACAATTCTTCTGATCGGATTCGAGTGATTCTTTGATACATTTTAAATTTTGCAAGTTGGTTTGAAATGGAGTTATGTATGTAGTAGAGAGGTATAGTTGCAGCAAGATCTGTTGGACCATCAGTTTCATTATTCTTTGAAAAATAGAATACTTTTTGTAGCCATCTTAGCTCTCGATTTTTACTTTATCAATTTGATGAGTATTTTCTAAGCTATTTGGTTAATCTCAATGAGTCAACCATTAGATTGAACCCAATTTTGTTTCTGACACCCTGCTATTCATTGATCCTCTTTTAGATCCATGTCCTTTTTGAGATAAAAGTTTTTATAAGTTGAGTGACCATGTGAGGCATTATAAGTTTCAACTTTTGCAGTAGTTAGTGTTGCAGCTGCTACCACCATATTATGTACAATAATTTCCTACAAAAAAGGGCCACAAAAATCTTAACTGTTGCACCAATTAGTTTTACAGCTGCTGTAGATAGATATTTTCTACATTCAAATGCGCCAACATGAGGTTTTTCCTAATAAACATACTTTTCCTTTGCTTCTTAGAGCCAACAATGAAAATCCACATCTCATTTTCCCACAAATATTCTAAGTTTGGATACATTTCTGACCAATTTGTGCAGAATTCTTTGGTTTCTAGTTTTGCTAGCAGTGGGTATGTTCACCTTGCACGCCAAGTGTTTGATATTACGCATAAGGATGTGCTTTCTTATACTGCTTTTATTGATGGGTATGCCCGGAACGCTCTACCAATTAGAGCTTTGAAACTTTTCTTGGAGATGAGACGAGCACAAGTTAAGGTAGATGAAGTGGTTGTTGTAGCAGCTCTTTCTCATGCTGGAACGTTAAGATGTGTTTGGTTTGGGAAGTATCTTCATGGTTTCTATGTCGAGCCAGGGGGGGTTTCTAGGGATGTTTACATTGGTAGTGTTCGTGTTGATATGTATGCTAAATGTGGATTTTGGGATAATGCCTTGAAAGTTTTTGAAGACATGCCTTACAAGAATCTCATTTCTTGGACTGCTATGATTGTTGGCTCTATACACTGCAATAGATTTAGGGAAGCACTCTATTTTTTAAGAGATGCTATCCAGAAAGCTTGTCCCCAATCAAGTACTTACTGAAAATGACTACAGTTAGGATTGATTTAGTTAACAAAATGACATGCACATATTTTATGCAATAGAGTAATACTCCTTCAGTTTATTTAGAAATTGTTATTTGATTTAATCTGTCACGCCCCGAGCTTACACCCTGAACGGGATCGGCACCCGGAGACCATTTCTAGCTCCAAGCGAACCCTTGGCCTGGCTTTCTTAAGTCAGCGGAAACCTAACCCAACAGAATAACTCAATGCAAATGCAAGGTTACAAAACAACTTAACTTATAAAATCTGGCCACAAAGGCAACTCGAATCTCAAAATAGAATATTTACATATATACATAGATGAGAGACTCAAAACTAACTGACAAACTGTCTATGAAGCCTCTAAAATATTGAGATGGATGTTGGGACAAACCCCGCAACACCCTAATAAAACAAAACTAAGATCACAAAATAATTGAGTCCTCCGGAATGCAAGGAGGCTCACCACTGACTCTGGAGTGCTCAGCTGGATCAACGGCGTACTGGATGCTGATCCTGGGTACCTGCGTCTGCATCATAATAAGATGCAGGCCAACTGGCATCAGTACATGGAATGTACGAGTATGCGAGTTGAAAAGCTAAACCACAACTTAAGCTTGAAAAGAGTAGAAAAAGAACACTTACCTTGGCTCTATATGACTCATGAATAACTGAACTCAATATATAAGGCAAAAAGACACATGTAATATATAAGGCTTGTAAAAACAGTATAAACAACTTAGCTCGTTAATGATAAAACAATAACAAACTCAACTTTACTTATATAAAAGTAATATAAGTTTTGTGGGAGATTCTTTAACCGACAACCACCACTATGAGCCCTAGTGATGATACAACGCTTTACCTCGCGTTGCCCAAGGACCATCCTATACCTTGTCGTG
>NW_006240443.1:0-6375 GCF_000226075.1 Solanum tuberosum
TATTTTGGGGCGTGACAAACTTGGTATCAGAGCAGGTTGTATCCCGGGGGGTCCACAAGCCGTGTCTAGTAGAGTCTTGTTTATGGGTGTGTTGGGCACCACACTTATAATCATGAGGCTTAAGGGCATTTAGGAATGGTTACATTTCATTAAACTGATAGATCGTGCTATAGTGCAAAAGTATAAGAACATTTGAAATCTAAATCGTGCTTTATGTTTCTTATCTAACAGGCTACACTCGCTCCGGATATGGCAGATCGAGAGATAGGTTTGGATCCAAGGGAAGGTACTAGCCGTTCCCCACCGGGTCAAAGAGATAGATTTCCCTCGGAGGCACATGGTGGATCTCCAGTACCCTTAGTACCAGCCTCCCCGACACCTATTGAAGCCCGAGGAGATGTAGTACCCCCAGCCTCACCAGTTCCATTGTTACCTGAGGAATCTATGGACACAAGACCTCCAGTATCTATTGTTTCTCCACCAGATATCTCTAGGGAGCAGGGTATGAGAAAGGCAGTTCAGTTGCTGACTAGGATGGTTTCTATTCATGAGCGACAACTGGAGTCAGGAGTAGATATTCAAAGAGACTGGTCGGAAAGTTCGAAGGTACGAGAGTTTCTTTATTTGGCCCCTCCGTTATTTACAGGATCAAGTCTTACTGAGGATCCCCAGGACTTTATAGACCATATATATAGTATTGAGGGTGATGCATGCCTCCGTCACAGAGGTTGTGAAGTTGGCTTCTTTTCGGCTACGTGATGTAGCCATTCTTTGGTATAAGGCATGGGAGAGATCTAGAGGACCTGATGCTCCGCCAGTAGAGTGGGAGGACTTCTCTGGGGCCTTCCTTACCCACTATTTACCACAGGAAGTTCGAGAGGCCCGTCTTGACCAGTTTATCAATCTGAAGCAAGGAACCATGAGTATGAGGGATTATAGCCACATGTTTAATTCTTTGGCAAGATATGCACCATATATTGTACGTACCATGAGAGCCAGAGTTCATCGTTATGTTGATGGTTTGGCAGATTATTTGATCAGAGATTGTAGGGTAGCATCCCTATCAGATGATGTAGATATTTCTCGCATACATGCTTTCGCTCAGACTACAAATGACCTTTCTAAACGGATTCGTGATACCCGCATGGATAGTGAGCAGAGTAAGAGGGCCCGTACTATAGGGTCTTATAGGGAGCCACATGGTGATTTTAGGCCCCCTTTCCATCGATATCCACCTCGGCCAGCGGGTAGTGTCTCACCACAGGTGCAGGGACCACGGTTTGATCATTATAGTCAGTCAGGACCAGGTCAGAACTCAGGCCAGCCTGAAGGTCGTCGACAGGATCGTTCCATAAAGGTAAGACATCCCACTCCTGTACACAGTACGGTAAGCAGCACACTGGGCAGTGTAGACAAGGTTCAGGTGCATGTTATCATTGTGGGCAGACATGGCATTTTATTACTCGGTGCCCGAGGTTGAGCAGAGGTGATCTAGCTCAGCCTTGGATCCACAACAACATCTTCACCCTCAATCTGTGCCCCACGACCAGGACCATAGTCTACTCAGAGTCGTGGTAGAGGGAGAGGTGAAGGAGATACAGGTTCGAGCGGTAGTCAGAATCGCTTTTATGCACTCACAGGACGACAGGATTCAGAGGCATCCCCTGATGTTGTTACAGGTATATTGACAATATCTTTTCAAGCTGTTTTCGCATTGATAGACCCTGACTTTACATTTTCATATATCACTCCATTTATTGCTAGTAAGATTGACATGAAATCTGAGTTGTTGCCACAACCAGTTGAGGTGTCTACACCGGTTGGCGATTCTATTTTAGCTAGTCGTGTCTATAGGGGTTGTACTGTATTAATTAATGATCGTTCAACCTCCGCTAATTTAGTTGAGTTGATTATGCTATATTTTGATATTATCATGGGTATATATTGGTTGGCAGTTTGCTATGCTAATATTGATTGTCGTGCAAAGATAGTTCGATTTTACTTTCTAGGTGAGCCAGTCCTTGAGTGGAAGGGTAATGCAGCCACACCTAAGGGTAAGTTTATTTCATACCTTAGGGCTCGAAAGTTGATTGTTAAAGGTTGCATATACCATATGGTTCATGTACAGGATATTGATAAGGAGCCCATGACTCTTCAGTCAATTCCTATCGTGAATGAATTTCCAATAGTATTCCATGATGATCTTCTAGGAATTCCCCCAGAAAGGGAAATTGCTTTCGCTATAGACTTGCTTCCTGATACGCAACCTATATCGATTCCTCCCTATAGAATGACACCTGCAGAACTAAGAGAATTGAAGGAACAACTGAAGGACTTGCTCGATAAAGGCTTTATCACGCCAAGTACTTCCCCATGGGGTGTCCAGTGCTCTTTGTTCGAAAGAAAGATGGATCTTTGCGGATGTATATTGACTATAGACAACTAAATAAAGTCACTATAAAGAATAAATACCCTCTTCCACGGATTGATGACTTATTCGATCAGTTACAAGGTGCCAAATGCTTTTCCAAGATTGACTTGCGGTCTGGTTACCATCAGTTGCGAGTCAGGGAAGTTGATATCCCAAAAATAGCATTTAGGACGAGGTATGGCCATTTTGAGTTCCTTGTCATGTCTTTTGGGCTTAAAAATGCCCCAGCAGCTTTTATGGATCTTATGAATCGAGTCTTCAAACCATTCTTGGATGAATTTGTGATTGTGTTTATTAATGATATTCTTATATATTCACGGTCGGAAGCAGAGCATGCAAACCACTTGCAAGTTGTATTGCAGACTCTCCAAGATTGCAGGTTATATGCTAAATTCTCTAAATGTGATTTTTGGCTTACCTCAATAGCTTTTCTTGGTCATGTTATTACAAGTGAGGGTATTAAGGTTGATGGACAAAAGATTGAAGCAGTGATGACTTGGCCGAGGCCTTTGAATGTGACGGAGGTTCGCAACTTTTTAGGCTTGGCGGGGTATTATCGAAGGTTTGTGGAGGGATTCTCTTCTATTTCTGCACCACTGACAAAATTGACACATAAGGCAACGAAGTTTCAGTGGACCGAGGCATGCGGGCAGAGCTTTCATGAACTAAAAAAAGGCTTACCACTGCACCTGTCCTAACTCTTCCAGATGGTAATGAGGGCTATGTTGTTTATTGTGATGCCTCAAGAATTGGCCTAGGTTGTGTTCTTATGCAGTATGGTAAGGTTATTGCATACGCCTCTAGACCGTTGCGGAAGCATGAGCAGAATTATCCTACACACGATCTTGAGTTTGCTGCAGTTATCTTTTCCCTAAAAATTTGACGACATTATCTATACAAGGTTCATATAGATGTGTTCACCGATCACCAGAGCCTTCAGTATTTACTTAAGCAGAGGGAGTTGAACCTACGACAAAGGAGATGGCTAGAATTATTAAAGGACTACGATGTTGACATTTTATATCATCCCGGCAAAGCTAATGTTGTTGCTGATGCGCTCAACCGGAAGTCCATGGGTAGTCTAAGTCATGTTGAAGCTGATAAGGCTGGAATTACAAAAGACATATGCCAGCTAGTTAATTTGCAAGTACGCTTGGTAGATGCAGGAGGCGGAGGTGTTGTCGTTAAGAATATGGTAGAATCTCCTTGTGACTGAAGTGAAAAGGCGGTAACATGAAGATCCCGAGCTTAGGAAATTGAGGGAAAAGATTCCACATCAGCAACACCCCTTATTTGAGCTAATTGAAGATGGAGTCCTTAGATACCAGGGTCGCTTATGTGTATCGGCAGTTGGGAAGCTCCGTACAAATATTCTTTCAGAGGCCCATTATTCTAGATATACATCTCACCCTGGAGCGACGAAGATGTATCAGGACCTTCGACAGATCTATTGGTGGAATGGCATGAAAAAAGATATTGCGAAGATGGTAGCTGAATGTCCCAACTGTCAACAAGTTAAAGCAGAGCATCAGAGGCCTGGAGGCCTAACCCAGTATATTGAGCTTCCGTTATGGAAATGGGATATGATAAATATGGACTTCATCACTGGTTTGCCTCGCACTCCACGAAGGTTTGATTCCATTTGGGTAATTATCGATAGGCTGACAAAATCTGCTCATTTCTTGCTAGTTAGGACGACATATTCAGCTGAAGATTATGCTAGGCTTTACATACAGGAGATTGTTCGCCTTCACGGTGTTTTATTATCTATTATCTCATATCAATGAGCTCAATTTACAACACATTTTGGGAGATCATTCCAGAAAGGTCTAGGCACTCAGGTAAATCTTAGCACAGTTTTTCATCCACAAACTGATGGGCAGGCAGAACGTACTATTCAGACGGTTGAGGATATGTTACGTGCTTCTGTGTTGGATTTTAAAGGAAGTTGGGATCAACATCTACCTCTTATCGAGTTCGCTTATAATAACAGCTTTCAAGCTAGTATTCAGATGGCCCCTTACGAAGCACTATACGGGCGGAAGTGTAGGTCTCCAATCGGTTGGTTTGAGTTCGGGGAAGCAGATTTGCTAGGTCCCAATCTAGTCCAACAAGCGATTGAAAAGTTAAGCCTATTAGAGATTGGCTTCATACAACACAGTGTCGACAAAAGTCTTATGCAAATGTTCGCCGACGAAACTTAGAGTTTCAGGTAGAAGATTGGGTTTTCCTGAAAGTATCGCCTATGAAGGGCATCATGCGATTCGGAAAAAAAGGGAAGCTCAGTCCTAGGTACGTTGGACTGTATAAGATTAATCGGAAGATCGGTATGGTGGCATACGAGCTTGATTTGCCTTCAGAATTGGAAGCAGTTCATCCTGTATTTCATGTTTCTATGTTGCGGAAGTGCATTGGAGATCCTTCACGTATTATGCCTATTGAAAATATTTGTATCGCTGAGGATTTATCTTATGCAGAGGAACCAATAGCGATTTTAGATCGGCAAGTAAGAAAGCTTCGAAATAAAGATATAGCTTCTGTGAAAGTGTTATGGAGAAATAACAACGTCGAGAAAATGACTTGGGAAGTGGAAGAGGAAATAAGGAAAGAGTACCCCCAACTGTTTACGACTTAAGGTGAGTCACATTTCGATTATTAGCAATTATTTCTTCACAACGACTTAGTTATATTTTAAGTAGCTTGAAGGTGAAATTTATGTCTTCTTACGAGATAGCTATGCAAAGCATAGTAGTTAAAATTTTAAGAATTTGACTTCAGGTTTGCGACTGTAACAAATATAAACTCGCAAACAAAGTACTGTGAGAAAAAAAAGAAAATACAACCAAGGAATTGTTTAGATCCATTCGCGGGCGAATGTTCATAAGGGGGGAGAATGTAAGATCCCGTACTTTTTCTCTAATCATGCAGAATATAAGTGGCGTAGTATGGCATGGTTATATGAGGTGTATATGACTTTGTATCGTACATTGGAGATTAAGATTGCAAGTAGGTGGCAATATCAAGGAACTAAACTAAAGTTTTAGGTCAAACGGACCCTTGAAACAAAGTTCATGATAAAAGAAATGGCTCAGGTAGAACTTCGCCCGTTTGAAAGGTTTAACTTGTCCCATACCTTGTGGATAAGCCTATGAGTGTAAAACATGCTAATAATAGTGTGTTATGAGGTATTATAATAGCACAAAGGTCGTATGTTAAGTTTGAAAGTCAAGAAAATTAGTGAAACTAAAGTCGGCAAAAGTTATCGAAGTTTCTCTAATAATATTTTCTTAACTCTGGGTCAAATGTCTTGGATGTTTTCTCCCAATATACAAAGAGTTAGAAGGCCTATCACCCATTAAATCGAAGGCCTACGAGTCTAGTTTGCAATGCACAAAACCCCGTATCCAACCGACATCGGAGTAAAAGGTTATGAGGGTTTTACTACGGACTGTCGGGGCAGAATTCGGGTCGGGTAAAAAATGTGGTATGTCGGCTTACTCAACGTTTTAAGCCATGAAAACATTTCATTTTACTTCCGAACCAGAAAGAAAGCTTAAGAGAGGGTTCCTATGGAGTACTTGCATGATGAAGGTCAGTTTTTGACGATTTCTACCATTAAAAATTGCCCCCGTGCCTAGAAACGTGATCTCTACACGTAGCAATTGTTTTCCCCTTCTATTAGCTGCGTTTGGAGCAAGTTTTTGAAGATATAAATTTGTAGTTATTGGTGTTTCTTCAAGTTTTACACTTGGTTAACTAAGGTAATCATCTCGGGACTTTTTTATGATTGTTTTTATGAAGTTCTACAGACATTTCATCAAGTTGAGGCCATTTGGCAAATCTGTCGATTTAAGAACAATTATGAACTGTTTATAGGTATGTACCAGTTGTGTATATATAGTGTTTGTGTAGTTTAGGACGTAAGGAACAACTTTCGTGAAGAA
>NW_006240444.1:0-639 GCF_000226075.1 Solanum tuberosum
TAATATAATATAGTATATCTACATTATGACACATCTATCTACTGTATGACACAATGACACACTTTATGACTTTTTACATATATAATACACCTACTTTATGACACACTTTCATGACTTTTTATTTACTTTTGCCATGTCTTCTTTTCTTCATCTTTATCTTCTCATCATCTTCTTATCTTATCTTTTAGGCTTCCATCTTTATCTCTTATTCCAGCTGACGTCTGAGATTATATTATCTTCTCTTGTTGCATTTCGAACATATGTGGTCAGGGTATTTGTGACCAATTAGCTTGCAATATCTGGTTAATATTTCTGCCGAAATAAATTCTACTTTTAGTGCTCGTGTCGTAGGTCATTCTTCTGGCTTAATTAATGATAAAATCCATCTTTGGACTTCATTCATATCTGATTTCCTTAGCTCCCTTGAATTGGAATAAATCATTAACTGATCTCTTGCATAGTAGCTCCATATAGCGTTTCCGTTTAAATAATTATTTGTTAGTTCTTGTATAATGGTTGATATACCAATTATTCTCTTATTGGCATAAAAACTGGGTATCTCGCTTTTTTGTATCTCTGGTTATTGTTCGAAATCTTCCGGTATTATCATATCTTTTGTTAGTCCTATCTTTACCACTT
>NW_006240444.1:5591-6368 GCF_000226075.1 Solanum tuberosum
TTTTGTTTTGTTATTCTTATCATAGCAGTTAAACTATCTTCTAGTTTTACTGTTTCTTTTTCTAATATTAAACTTAGATTTTCACGTATTTTCTTATATCTTCTTCCTAGATTAGAAAATATTATCTTTATTTTTAATCCGTCGTAGTTTTCATATGTTTTTTCATCTATTGCGTATTCTTCCTTATTCATTTATAGATTGTGTTGAAGTTTATATTCTAAACTTTCTATTTGCATTTCTAGATTTTAAACAGTTTTTCTCTGTGCTATTATAGATTATTTACAAATTCCTGCGAATATGTTATTATTAAGTCTATTTTGCCTATGTTCTAATTCTTGTCTTTTCGCTATAATTATTTTAGTAAGTTTTTCTTTATATTCGTTATTTTCGCTATTCATTGTATCTTTAAATATTGAATATATTTATATTCTATTTTAGATATATTATCTATTAATTGATCTAAATTTTCGTTATCAGTTTTTGTGATATTGAGTTCTTTATTTTCCGGATATAATTTGTTTAATTTTCTTCTTATTTTTCTTAACGTTCTACTAGTATGTTTCCTCCTATGTTTCTTATTATCCATAGCTCTGATAATGAAGATGTGTTGATTGAAAGGCTATTCTCAATTGTACACTACTGAATGATAATGACATGTTGTGAAAGGCCTTTCTCACAATATGGGGATTCTTAGTTGAAAGGCTATTCTCACCTTTGAATCTATGATCTATCTAATGAATGAATTTTGGAAATTGAGATGGATGCTCATTCGTGAGT
>NW_006240445.1:0-4206 GCF_000226075.1 Solanum tuberosum
CAACCTCTTTTGCTATGTCATGAAGAGAAGGATCATCTTATGAGCCTCCATAGCCTGACAAGCATCTCGGCGACGCGTTGTGAATGTCACTTTCATCTGGTACTTCAAGTTTGTACTAGCAACGATAGAAACAGCCTCTTTCAACCTCAGCTCTACGTCGCAATGTAGTAGCCACATCTGCAGTAGTGGTATCAACACTAGTTAACCAAGCCACAACACTGGGAGAAATGACTTGTATGTTTCTCCGGGCAGCCTCCGGTTCTTGCTGCACCTCATTTCTGATTATCTCCAGCTTATCAGATTCTTCATCCAGAGATTTGATGTTTCTATTGTAGTAAATGAGATACCCAACATTATTGATCATGAAATTTGAGCATTTTTCCACAACTTTAGATAGGAAATCCATAGCTATGATCTCCTTTGTTACCAGTTGAGCACCTTTTGTCTACTCTGAACTCTGCTACTTGTTTTATTAGTAACTGGGAAGTATAATCCTTTTTTTTATTGACAAAAAGTCCTTATTAGCTGTTAAATATAATGAAAGATGAACTTAGAATCACAGGCGGATCCAAATTTATAGTTTACAGAATTCTGCAGTGACCTCAAGTTTATATCACAATCAATTATTTTTTTGATATTACTAATACATATACTAGATCTACAGCCAATAGCTTGTAGGCTGACATGAACCGATAGGTTACAATAATGTAGATCCGCCTCTCCTTGTTAATTACCTCCATCACGAGCATGGTATCAGGTGATGTTCCGTGTTCGAGGTTTTACTTGCATTATTTCATTGAGTTTTTCCTACCAGCTTCCTAACTTCTGGCATGACTAGGTTCTGCTTCATCGTCATCACTAGCTTCTTGTTCCTGCAGGGAATAAGAGAATGCAAAAGAAGAGAGAGATGACTAGATTATTAAGTAAAAGAAAAGTTGATGAAGTATCTAAAACGGAAAGAGAGCAGTAGAGCCTAATTAGAATATCATGTAGCAATTACTTATATAGCTAGCGGAATAAGACATACCTTTGTTATTTAACTCCTGCTGTATCCATTTATTGAGATCTAGTATCACCTCATCACCCCATTTGAGAATCGGTGTACTCACAGATATTCCCTGTTGAACAAACGTCTTCATTTCAGGGCAGTCACCAATTTCCACATTTCTTAGAAATGGAAATTCAAGGGCATGGTTTGTCAGAAAGAAATGCCCCAACTTAGGCAGCTTGCAAAGCTCCAGTCTGTCCAAGAGGGGAAATAAGGTCATGATTCCTTCTCCTTGTTGTTCCTCTTTTGTGATCACTTCTTCCATTGATTCACAATTTATTATGTGTAACACTTTGAGATTCAGAAGACCTTTGGCCACTGATGGAGACATCAAGTTTCTCAATTTTCCACAATCTGATACTTTCAATGTTTGAAGTTTGGTGAAGTAGTTAGTTGGAAGTTGGTGAGAGCATAGTGCACTTATGCTTTCAAGTTTCCAGATGTATAGCTCTTCTAGGTTGGGACAAGAAACCTGCGAGCTTTGAAGTATCAAACTTTGTTGCAGATACAGTTGGAGCTATTGAGTGGAGAAGCCAAAAGTGCTTACACACATTTATTTATATATTTTTAAAAACCCCAAATATATATATATATATAAAAATTGTATATGATCTTGTTTCATAATTTAAAAAAGTTTTTTAGTATCTCAAATACATTTGTGTTTTTTTTCCAATCGGGCTGGGTCTAGAGGGGTAAAAAAAGGGTGAGATAATTTTTGAAAGCCACGACATTTTTGAAATTAAAAAATCACTATTATATATTTTTTAATTAAATAAATATAAATTTATTAACGAAAATGATAATTATGCACCATATATTAGACGGTAGAGGTATATATACATCAATTTTATTAACAAGAGGTATATTTGCTCAAAATCGCAAAGTTGAGTAGTATATTGCCCATTTCCCGCTAATTCAATGAATAATTTGAGTTTCACTCATCTGCTAGTAAAATTTATCATAAATGCCCCATTTTTCTGTAAATATAAAAAATAAACGAAAAAGTGGTCTAAAATGCACTTATTGTTACTTAATAAGTCAAAATTGTCATTTTTCAAATAAATATAGTATCATTTTTAAACACATTCTTTCCAAATGATAGTTTTTTATTAGCAAATTGTTAATTTAAAGTTATTTTTTCGCTTGTTAGACAAAAAGGATATATCTAAGCAATAGACTTTGTTTAAGCAAACATCTTTAATTGCTCAAGTAAAAGGTAACATTTGGTGATAATAAGCAAACCTTTTCATCAAAAAGAGGATTTTGACCTCTCTTGTATCCATTTTATTTTAGATCATCTACTTTCACCTAATCATCACATTTTGAGAATCGGTGTACTCACAGATATTCCCAGTTGAACAAACGTCTTCATTCCAGGGCAGCCACAAATAGACAGAATTCTGAGTAATGGAAATTCAAGAGCATGCTCTGTCAGAAAGAAATGCCCCAACTTAGGCAGATTAATAAGATTCAGCTCTTGCAATCGGGGAAATAAGGTCATGATTCCTTCTCCTTGTTGTTCCTCTTTTGTGATCACTTCTTCCATTGATTCACAGTCTTCTATGGATAAGGCTTGCAGATTCAGAAGACCTTTAGCCACTGATGGAGACATCAAGTTTCTCAATTTTCCACAATATCGTACAAACAATCTTTGAAGTTTGGTGAAGTAGTCAGTTGGAAGTTGGTGAGAGCATAGAGCACTTATGCTGTTAGCTCTATCGATAAATAGCTCTTCTAGGTTGGGACAAGAAATCTGCGAACTTTGAAGTATCAAACTTTGTTGCAGATACAGTTGGAGCAATTGAGTGGAGAAGCCAAAAGTGATTACACACATTTATTTATATATTTTTAAAAAGCCATATATATATAAATTGTATATGATCTTGTTTCATATTTAAAAAAGTTTTTTAGAATGTCAAATACGTTAGTATTTTTTTCCATTTGGGCCAGAGTCTAGAGCGGTAAAGATAACTTTGAAAATCACACGACATTTTTTAAATTAAAAAATTACTATTATATACTTTTTAATTAAATAAATATAAAAAATTAACGAAAATGATAAATATGCACCATAAATTAGACGGTAGATGTATATATGCACCAATTTTATTAACAAATAAATTTATTATTTATTTTCTTTTGAACATACACATTCTTTTCCTAATGATATTTTTTTTATTAGCAAATGTTAATCCTACTTCAACTGGAAAAAAATAATACTAAAAACATTTCTTATTTTATTATAAATATCAAAATAAAAATTAATGGTTGATTTACTATGATCTTATATATAAGATATATATTATCAATATAAAGGGTACTATTTTTTTAAATAAGTTTAAAAGTAATTTTTAAAAATAAAGAAAACAATAATAGAGTACTTTAAAAGTAATATCTTTTAATAGGAATAAGATTTGTTCAGAAAGAAAAGAAATACTATATTTATGCGGAAAGAAATATTTTTGACTCAAGTAGTAACAATAGGAACATTTCCAGAACAAACTATCAGCAGCAAGAACATTTTCTTACTAAAGTAGTGAGGGCAAGAACATTTTTGGACTAAACTATAAATTGAGGGCATTTTTTATCATCTTAGGTAAGTAAGAATATGAAACTCAAATAATATGAAAAATTATTATTTATTTTCACACTTAAAAAATGAAATAAGAATATGAAACTCAAATAATGATAAGTTAATATATCTCTAAGGGAGATATTTAAAACTTAAATTAACCGTTGAATAAAAAAAGTCACAAAAATTCACATCAAATATAGCCTTATATGGATTTTTTTAAATAACAAATTTAAAAAAATTAATTTTAATTTTTTTCTTTTTACTAGTTAGACAAAAAGGATATATGTGAGCAATAGACTTTGTTTAAGTAAATATGTTTTAAATGCTCAAGTAAAAGGTAACATTTTTGGTGATAAGAAGCAAACCTTTTCATCAAAAAGAGGATTTGAGTTGTTGGCTGTAGGCATGAAATTCTGGAACTCAGGTAGTTCAATGAAGAGCATTCTTTGTAACTGAGGGAACTCAATGCGCTCAACATTGTCACTGCAAAAGTGAGTCAGGCAATGCATATGATGAATGCACAACTCATATAAATTGGGGAACTTGATTACTTCATGTGTTGTCTTCAATAAATGTGTCACTA
>NW_006240445.1:4657-6364 GCF_000226075.1 Solanum tuberosum
TAACTCACAATCTCTTATGCTGAGAATTTTTAATTCGACAAGTTCCCCAATAAAGGATATGTCATCTAACCTTAAATTACTCAGACACAGTGTCCTCAGACTTGACAACCTCCTAATGGATGCTGGAAAACGCAGAATTGACTCCCTAAAACTGTGTCCCCTCAGACTCAATACATTGAGGTTACTCATTTCATCAAAAAAATCGTCCTGTAGTTTGAATGGATCTTCAAAACGGAGTTTCAATATTAAAAGCTTCAGTTTTGGGCAAAATATTGGTCTAGGAAGCTCATCAAATTTATTTGCAATAATTGACATGTGACTGAAATGCTCATAACAAGTTCTACGTGGGAGCTCTTCTGAGTTAACATCGTGACTTACCATAAAGTTATGCTCTCCTTCAGACGCAATACTTATAGCCACATCACGGACCACATCATGCATTTTCACATGATTTTTTTCTGAACCTTGGAATAACAAGAAACCATCTTTCAATATTTCTAATAGAAGACACACCCTATTTCTTGCTCCTTGTATATTTTTAATACTCGAAAAGATGCCAAGCCCCATTCCAAATGTAAGCAATTCTCCAGTCCGAATATCACTATCTTCCTCGAACAAAGAACAAAACAAAAAGAGATACTTTGCCTCATTCTCGCTCAAGTGGTCATAGCTTAGCCTCAGAGATTTATACACCTTACTGCTCACTCCAGGGATATTTTTTGGTTCTGCATCACGTAATTGTATAAGGGCATCCTCCCACGAAGGCTTGGTTTTACTCTTTAGTGCTCCTGCAAGTATAATAATTGCAAGCGGCAGCCCCCTGAATTCTTTGGCAACTTCTTTTGCTATGTCAATCATAGAAGGATCGTTGCCAAAATCACCGACTTTCTCTTTGAAAAGGCTCCATGCTTCCTCTTCAGATAATGTTTCTACTTCAATGATCGTCTGAGCTTCCATTTCTACACAAACATTTCGGAATCGTGTCGTCAATATCACTTTGCACCGATGGTTGTGGCTGTTACCGCTGGGAATTCCAAGCTTGTCTAGATCATCAAGAGCCTCCCAAACATCATCCAAGATTATAAGGTTGTGGCTGTTCTGAAGCATTAGCCTTGTATGCAGCCGATCTCCACGAATCAACAAATTATCCCCTTCTAATTTCAGCCCAAGTCCTTCTGAGATCTGACCCTGAAGTTTTTTCAAGTCAGGTTGTTGACTGACAGTTACCATGACAACATCTTTGAACAACCCTTGTTGTTTCGCCTTTTGTCTGATTTTCTCAGCGAGTGTTGTTTTACCAACACCACCCAGACCACATATCCCAATCATAGTGACCCCTTCATCTCTCACAGCTGCCATGACCTCTTCCTCTTTCAATTTTCTGGAGTGCAGCTCCTCACCATTGTTACTATATATAGCCTCACTTTGAACTCGACGATCAAAGGAGATTACTTCTCCTTCAGTTTGAAGTTTAGTCAACTCCACATATCCCAATCATAGTGACCCCGTCATCTCTCAAAGCTGCCATGACCTCTTCCTCTTTCAATTTTCTGGAGTCAAACACCTCACCATAGTTACTAGGTATAGCCTCACTTTGAACTGGATGATCAAAGGAGATTACATCAGGCCTGTTGCTTTCATTTTGAAGTTGAACCAACTCCAGTGTAATTTTCTTAGCTCTCCTACTCATCGAGTAACGTGACTTCA
>NW_006240446.1:0-110 GCF_000226075.1 Solanum tuberosum
CAGCTGATGGTACCCGGACCTCAAATCAATCTTAGAATACACGGCGGCACCCTTAAACTGGTCAAACAAATCATCAATACGAGGCATGGGGTAACGGTTCTTCACCGTCA
>NW_006240446.1:733-6336 GCF_000226075.1 Solanum tuberosum
GGGATCATACTCAATCGAGGAGCACAATAAACAGATATATAGGAATAAGTAGAGCCTGGATCAAATAAGGCGGATGCGGGCTGATGGCATAATAACACTGTACCTGTGATCACATCGTCCGAGGTCTCCGCATCTGCTCTAGCTGGAGCTGCATAAAAGTGGGACTGGACTCCCCTACCCTGTGCATCGGCTCTGCCCCCTAATCTGACTCCTTGGGGACCACCCCGTATACCCTGGTGACCACCCCTACGGTCCTGTCCCTGGCCTCTGCCTCTAGCTGGAGGTGCTGGCGCATGCCTAACTGCCTGTGGAGCGGGTAAGGCTAACCTGCGATGGGGACACTCGCGGGCCCAATGATCTAAATCCCCACACTCATAACACCCCTGGGACTGTCGACTGAGAGCTGAAGGTCGGCTACCCCGGCCAGAAGAACCCATCTGTGAACTATCTCGGCCTCGACTAGGACCGGCACTACAACCAATATGGCGGTGCTGATCACCCTCTGATGCCTGGAGAGAAGCCTGGAAGGGGCTACTAGACTGACCCGACTGAAACCTCTGCTGAGATCTATCATAAGACTCTCGGGGTCTGAAACGGCGCCTATCATAGCTATCCTCCTGTCTAGCTCTCTTGCCGCTGCCCCCTTGGGCCTCGCGACGGAGCTGCTCGATAGTGCGGGCATGGTCCACTACATCCAGAAATGAGCGGCCCGCTGAGACTAAAGACTGAGTCTCAATCCGCAACTGTAGTCTCAAACCCCGAACAAAACAACGAACCCTCTCCCCCTTCAGTAGGTAATATCATGGCGGCATGCCTGGAGAGCTCGTGGAATTGGGCCTCATACTCTGATACTGTCATGGAGCCCTGCTCTAACCGAGCAAACTGATCTCTGAGCTGATCTCTGATGCTCCTGGGAATAAATCGGGCCAAGAAGGCCTCTGAAAACTCAGTCCATGTGACCGGTGGAGACCCAGCTGGCCTGGTCTCTAAGTATGTACGCCACTACTGCCTGGCGGGACCGTCTAACTGGTAAGCGGTGAAGTCTGCTCCTCTCGACTCCACTAAACCCAAAGTCTGTAGCCGCTCGCGGCAAGTAAGTAGAAACTCGTGGGCATCCTCACCCACTGCCCCAGAAAATCTCCGCGGTGATAGTCTAAGGAACACCCCGAGCATCTTCTGCTCCCGTAGTGGCATGACGCCCTCCAAATCGTCAGGCTGAACAACCGGTGCCGCTAGCGACTGAACAACCGGTACCGCTGGTGTAAACTGGCCCTGCGGTACTGGAATGGCTGGAGCTGGGGCCTGCTGCATACCCCCAATTGCAGCTAGTATCTGTACGAGCATCGCCTGTATATCTGGAGTTGCCACAAGCTCGGGCGGTGGCTAGGCTGGTCCCGGGCCCATCGATTGCTGCTAGAGGATCTATCACCGGCTCCGGAGTTTGCTCTCGGTCCTGGGCTGGTGCTGTAGCTCTGGCACGACCTCGAGGTCGGCCTCTACCCCTAGCTGGGGCCCTACGACGCGTGCGAGCCATCCCTATCAAAGAGTGGTACAAATAAGAAATTCAGAAACCGATAAGACACACAATGCACGACAGTGATACAAAAGCGACACGTACCTAAAGACATGTTGTAGCCTCCCGAAGATAAGTAACGGACGTCTCCGTACCGATCTGTAGGACTCTACTAGACATTAGCTCTGTACAAGTGAGACCGACGAACCTGGGGCTCTGATACCAATTTGTCACGACCCGATTTATGAAGTCATGATGGCACCTACTATAACCCACCAGCAGGTAAGCCAACCCGTAACCCGGAACAACAAGTAATGGGTCTGAGGGTACAAATTAAACAATAGTAGGCAAAAAACAATATAAACAGACGGAAGCAACACAAAAACATCTATACAAATAAAGATCCCTACCAGAACCTGGAAGTCACCAGTACAGAGATACTACAAAATGAGTACAAGTCCCAAAACTGGACAACAGAGACTGGACTATCTCGAAAGGAAAAAGACAAGTCTATATATACAGATGGAGACTGAAATAATACAAAATGCCGTGTGCTCACCCCCGCTCCGGATAAGTCTACTCCAAGCTCGATCAACGCTGGCTACTAGTGCTCGGACCTGCATCACTAAATAGATGCAGAGCGTATCATGAGTACCAAAACAACAGTTACCCAGTAAGCATCATAGGACGACTGAGAAAGATAATTAAAAGTGAACTGAAATGCAAATAAAGGGTCACATCAAGGCAAAAGAGTAGTAAATGGGGGTATGTACACGAGCGTACAGGCAACAAAGACAAGTAATCTAACTAACTCCGCCGAGCTCCCATAAACCCGACGGGTACGCTCGTGCAAAATAAAAGAAACCACCTGCACGGACCCCCATAAGCCCGGCAGATGCACCGGCAGTTGAAGTAAAATAATGGAGCTAGAAGGTCTATCAAAATATTACCCATTTACGGACTTTTAACTAAACCATTCACAATTATATTGCAAGATCTCATTACGTCCCGGACTTTAATCGGAATCTCTCCAACTTCCAAAACCTCAACCTACAGATGAGAGTAATCAAAACTAAACTGAAGCTTTAGTGAGGAATTGGGAATGCACCACGTGCAAGCTGGACCACGGACTCGAACCGGGTACTATAGCTAATGAGCCAACCTATATGGGCTGGACCACGGACTCGAACCGGGTGCTGTAGCCAAAGGTCGGGCACGGGTGGGCTCGACCACGGACTCTAACCCGGTACTGTAGCCAAAACCAGATCACAGGTAAGCTGGACCACGGACTCTAACCGGGTACTGTAGCTAAGCCTGGACATAAGTAAGCTGAACCACGGACTTTAACCGGGTACTGTAGCTAATAGAAAAGCAGGGCATTATGGATACAAGGTCATAAGCTGAGTTACCGACTATAAGACTCAAGTCTCCTATATCAGTCTACAAGGAACTGACCGTCCGAAACGACGTCGGAAAAAGTTCTACTGCCCAACGACATCTGAAACCTCGTAAGTCTATCGCAACACTAGTCTAAGCCTAGACTAAGGCCAAACATACTTCAAATCAATATTATCATATACACCACAAGGTATGGATGTTCAATAATATCAAGAGACATGCTGTCATAATCCAACACTTTCCCGAAATCAGGTCTAAGGCAGTAATTACAGAAATTTAGCATGGTCGACACCCGAACCCCTCCATACTCAAGAAAATCAATAAACAAATGCCTAAACATGCTCAATCTCACGAGGGAAAGCCATAGCCTACCTGAAAATCGATCACGCGTGCTCCAACTCACGATACCGGATCTTTTCCCCTCCGAACGTCTCCAAATCATGAGTGGGATAGTTGCATTCGTGCGACTTAAGCTGCCTTGACGCATAAGCAATAACGCGGCCCTGCTGCATCAGTACATAACCCAAACCAATGCCGGATGCGTCACAATAAACAGTAAACCCCTCTCCCTCAACTGGAAGAGTCAATATAGGAGCGGTGGTAAGCAACTCCTTAAGCCTCAGAAAGCTCCTCTCACACTCCTCCGACCACACAAACGGAATATCCTGGTGAGTCAACAGAGTCAAAGGCGCTGTTATAGTAGAAAATCCCTCAACAAAACGCCTATAGTAGCCTGCCAATCCTACGAAGCTACGAATGTCAGTCACAGAGGTGGGCCTGGCCGAATCACGAATGGCTTCAATCTTAACGGGATCTACCATAATGCCATCCTTAGACACCACGTGCCCCAAGAATGATACGGACTCAAGCCAAAACTCGCACTTTGAAAACTTGGCATAAAGCCACTGATCTCTCAAAGTCTGGAGCACTATCCTCAAATGCTGCTCATGCTCACTCCGGCTCCGCGAGTATACCAGTATGTCATCAATAAAGACAATGACAAATAAATCAAGGTATGGCCTGAACACACGTGTCATCAAGTCCATGAAAGCAGCAGGGGCATTAGTCAACCCAAATGACATCACCAAGAATTCATAATGACCATAACGGGTCCTAAATGCAGTCTTAGGGATGTCTGCTGCCCTAATCCTCAGCTGATGGTACCCGGACCTCAAATCAATCTTAGAAAACACGGCGGCACCCTGAAGCTGATCAAACAAATCATCAATACGAGGCATGGGGTAACAGTTCTTCACCGTCACCTTGTTCAGCTGCCTGTAATCAATACACATCCTCATAGTCCCGTCCTTCTTCTTCACAAACAGAACAGGAGAACCCCAAGGCGACACACTCGGACGGATAAAACCCTTACCTAAGAGATCCTCTAACTGAACACTAAGCTCCCTGAGCTCTGCAGGAGCCATCCGGGTTGGCGGAATAGAAATAGGCCGAGTACCTGGCTCAAGCTCAATCGGAAAATCAACATCACGCTCTGGGGGTAGGCCAGGTAGGTCTGTAGGGAACACATCTGCAAACTCTCTAACCACAGGAACTGGTCATGAAGAGGACTGCGGCACCCCATGGCGATACACTAGGCCGAATGAATCCCTTATCTAAGAGATCCTGAATCTGAACACTGAACTCCTTGAGCTCTATGGGGGCCATACGGTACGGTGGTAAAGAAATGGGCTTAGTGCTCGGCTCTACTTCAATAGCAAAGTCAATGTCACGATCAGGACGGAGACCAGGCAGATCGACAGGAAACACATCTGTAAACTCTCGAACAATAGGTACAGAATCAACGGTAGGACCCTCCCTACTAACATCTCTAACATAAGCTAAATAAGTCAAACACCCGCTAGCCATCAACATCTGGGCCCAAACAAAAGATATCACCCCAACTGGTGTGCGACTACAAAAGACCTGCCACACCACTGGTGGAATACCAGGCATGGCTAAAGTAACGGTCTTAGCATAGCAATCCAAGACCGCATGGTGGGGAGATAACCAATCCATACTCAAAATCAAATCAAAATCCACCATATCAAGCAAAATAAGATCAACCCTAGTGTATCGCTTCTGAATAGTCACCACACAGGATCTGATCCACTACTAAAGAATCACCTACCGGGTTGAAACACGCAACGGCTCAACCAATAGCTCTGGGATCATACTAAATCGAGGAGCACAATAAACAGATATATAGGAATAAGTAGAGCCTGGATCAAATAAAGTGGATGCGGGCTGATGGAATAATAACACTGTACATGTGATCACATCATCCGAGGTCTCAGCATCTACTCTAGTTGGAGCTGCATAAAAGTGGTCCTGGGCTCCCCTACCCTGTGTATCGGCTCTACCCCCTAACCTGCCTCATCAGGGACCACCCCGTATACCCTGGTGACCACCCCTACGGTCCTGTCCCTGGCCTCTGCCTCTAGAGGAAGGTGCTGGCGCTGGCGCATGCCTAGCTGCCTGCGAAGCGGGTAAGGCTAACCTGCGGTGGGGACACTCGCGGGCCCAATGATCTAACTCCCCACACTCATAACACCCCTGGGACTGTCGAGTGAGAGCTGGAGGTCGGCTACCCCGGCCAGAAGAACCCATCTGCGAACTATCTCGGCCCCGACTAGGACCGGCACTAAAACCAATATGGCGGTGCTGATCACCCTCCGATGCCTGGAGAGAGGCC
>NW_006240447.1:0-1204 GCF_000226075.1 Solanum tuberosum
TCCCTCGTGAGATACGTAGGCAACCTTTCAAGGTACGATCCCCATTTTGAGAAATTCTATCTCTTTCAACTTTTGGAATGAGATTCAAATTTAATTCATCTCAATAAAAAAGTCAGAAGTATGTCAATTAAAGATACAATCGACTTTGTCCCCGACTCAAAATTGATATTTCCGATTCACTGAGCTCAAAATCAAATAGACAAAATTCCTGTCTATTTAGTCGTTTCTCTAAATATGTGGGCTAGTTTATCTTCAAGTGGAGCAACTCTTATGTGTTTGCGGTCATATGTGTGATATTTTGCACTATTTATCACCTTCAGGCACTAACACGTTTACCTTTTGAGTTATTTTTCTTTGTCAGGTGCTTAGAACTGATCTGTGTTGATAAACTGGCTGAACACCCTTATTTTACAAGATCTAAGTCTCCCAAAGATTCCTTCTCCAATCAAATTTTGCAAAAAGGAAAGACAATAATGGGTGATAACAATGAAGAGATTGGCCTGACTGATGTTGTTATGGCCCAGCCCAGTATCGCTGATCAAAATGAATTAATTATGCAATTGATGCAACAGATTACCGAAATGAGGGTTGAAATACAAAGAAGACAAGATCTACCGAATCCAATTTTTTCGGTCAACCCTCTAGGAGATGGAAGACCTCCACTCCCCTTTTCTCCTCCAAGCGCGGAACAGGTTCAGAATCCACCCTCTAACCCTGCTCAAAATCCCCCAATCATCGACCTAACCGCTCCAAATCTCCATTATGCCTCCGTCTCTTACCAATCGCCACCTCCTCCTCAAGATACCAACCTCCAAGCGCCACTTCCTTCTCAAAATGCCAACCCGCAAGCCTGCCCTCCCCCTCAAAACCAAAATGTCAATAATCCGTAAACTTTCCCGCACCACCAGAATCAACATACCAACCCCCAAACTTTCCCCCAAAATCACCAAGCCACTCACAATACCCAGAGTCCCTCCATTGCTCCGCCATTGCCTCAAAATACTACTTTTCAAATTCCAATTCCAAATGAACCATATGTCAACTGTGCCGAGCTTGATCACTATGAGGACCAGGAGAGAGAGTGGAGGTTAAAGGAAGAGGCAGCCAAGCTGAACATGAAAGAAGAGATCAGGAAAGCCATGAAGGAGTTGCGCTATATTCTTGAAGTCGATGAGTTGAGTTATGAGGATCTGTGCATCCATCC
>NW_006240447.1:1637-5395 GCF_000226075.1 Solanum tuberosum
ATAATGTTGCTCATTGGAGCAAAATTTGCGGAGGTGGTCAAGGTAGGTGAGACTATCGAGGATGGGCTTAAAACCGGAAAGTTTTCTTGCGTTACCGCCCCTACCGAATCTTCAGGATTGTTGAAAAAAAAAAGAGGATGTGTCTTCTATTTCCTATGCATCAGATGGGAAAGGACACTTCAAAAAATCCTCACCTTACAAAGGTTATCCTCAAGCTCCACAATATTCATAATTCAGCTTGTCATACCCAATCAGGTTATCAAGTTCCACCACCAAGTTACCAAATCCCATCTCCCTAATTACCAAACTCCACCAACCGATTTGCCAAAATTTCACCTCTTGTTTACCAAACTCCATCGCTACATTATCAAAATACCCATCCATATTATCAGGCTCCATCATTTAATTCTTCGAATATCCAATCAAGTTTCCAAACTTCACCCCCACAGTACCAAAACACCCCTTCTAGCTACCGAGCTCCACGATACCCAAATTTTCAAACGCAAGCACCAACTCACCAAAATCCTCCAAATTACCATCAAGGACCTTCGCATCCAGGAACTAATTACAATCCTCCTCGCCCAGATCTTGAGAAGAAACCTTTAAGAGTTTTCACCCCCTTGATTGAGAGTCGAACACAACTTTTTGAGAGATTGCAATCAGCTGGCCTGATACATACAATTGATCAAAAAAATATCAATGTCAACTCCAAGTTTTATAGACCTGATCTTCACTGTGCTTACCATTCAGGAAGTGCTGGGCATAATACTGAGGATTGTATCGACTTGAAACATAAAATTCAAGACCTGATAGATCAAAAGGTCGTCACTCTTCAGACGTCCACTTCTAATGTCAATGGTAACCCCATGCCGAATCATGGAGGGTTGACTATTAATATGATTGAAGTCGAAGAAGATTTGAATGTGGAGAAAGTTATAATCTCAGCCAACCTTGAAAAACTTGAGAAAATTGTAGTATCTACAACCAAAAGGGAGAAATCTCAATTTGGGATCATGACACCTCATCAAGCTTTTGCTTTAGTGCCAAAAGAGGGTCAGAACAAGCTGAAGATTGATCAAGTTTTTTCAAAATCATTGCCTCACTCATATAAGTCTTTTCAAATGCAAAATGGTCTAGGGGAAGGGATCGAAAATTTGGTCAAAGAAGGTGATATTGTGCTTAAAGAGATGATTGAGACGCCAGTCATACTAGACAACGAGCCAAAATGAGCAAATGCCTGACTGGACATCCACTCCTCTCTTGATTTCTAGCTCGACTTGGTAGAAATAAACAATTTTCTATGTTGTTTTAAAATTGGTGACGTTTCGAATGAGACTCGAGACCCATCTTTTACTCTATTTTTGCCTCAATATGTTTTAATCTCCCTCCTTACATTTTAAAAAAAGGGAAAATGATTTATTGTCATTGCCGGAGTTCTTATTTTCTTATTTCAAATGAAAAACTCCCTTATTGCGAAAATTTGTTTTACTTGCTTTATATTTATCTAACAAGATCTGTTTATGATTCCAGTGAAAATATTTTCAAATCTGTCAATATCATGTCATGTCACAAGCTGAATGAACAAAACTGGGTAGATGCGGAGGAATTTGGGGACTACAATGAGAAGATCATGGTACCCAAACACCTGGTTAAGGAGTTCAGAAAGTTCAAAAATCACGATAAGTCGAATTCAGAAGATATCAGAATAGTGAATCAGGAAAACGATGAACGCATCAAAGAAATCAAAATTGGTGCCTATTTGACAAAAACACAAGAAAGAGAACTCGTCAATTTGTTTAAAGAACACATTGATACATTTGTTTGATAACGACATTACATGGTTGAGCATGAACATTGAATCTCACAAGTACTCGATCTACTTAAGTGTTGTTAAAAGATACCATGTTTGAAGACTTGATTTCCGTCTTTTCCTTGTAATCGCTTTTATTTGCTTGTAATAGTTTATATTCAGAACTTATTCCTTTTGTATTTGAACTACGTTCGACCTGAATTCTCGAGAATGAGATACGTAGGCGGTCTATGTCGGCCTCGGTCGGTTTCTGTGTAATTTCTTACTTTTGTTAATCTTTGAGGGGGAACTACGTTCGACCTGATTCCTGCCTCAACGGGATACGTAGGCGCCACAAGGGCTCGGTCATATCTCCCGTGAGATTTTTATTTTTCCTTTACAATAGAAACTGGGACAGAATTTTTGAGAAGGACTCAAAATTTCTCAAGAAGGAGATCTCTCCAACAAATTCAAGACTGAAGTTGTTTTTAAATTTGCAACTGGGACAAACTTTTTGAGAGGATTTCAAAAATTTCGTGATTTGTTCAACGACGGTTAAAGATAAGCCAGGACAGCTAACTAGGACAAAAATTTTGAGGATGGCCTCAAAATTTCCACAGGGTTCATCAAGAGTTTGGAATAACTCTGAATACTTCCCAACAGTAATCAGATAGACCTCGAGGCACCAACTTCAAAAATGTTCGCTAAAGCTCGACGTGACATGACACTCGGCAGCGACCTTTTCCAATATTATTTTCTTAGAAATCTATTTTTTCTTAAAACTTTTCTTTCATGTTTCAATTATTTTGCATAAAAATATTTTGTCTTACCTATCAAGAGATCAGGAGAGTCATTTATATCGTATTGTCAAATGAGATGATACCACTACTCCGAGGGTCACTTTATTTATATTGTCGATTGAAACGATATCACTACCCGGAGATTCATTTATATAGTATTGTCAAATGAGATGATACCACTACTCCGAGGGTCACTTTATTTATATTGTCGATTGAAACGATATCACTACCCGGAGATTCATTTATATAGTATTGTCAAATGAGATGATACCACTACTCCGAGGGTCACTTTATTTATATTGTCGATTGAAACGATATCACTACCCGGAGATTCATTTATATAGTATTGTCAAATGAGATGATACCACTACTCCGAGGGTCATTTTTATTTATATTGTCGATTGAGACGATATCACTACCTGGAGAGCCATTTATATCGTATTGTCAAAAGAGATGATACCACTACTTCGAGGGTCATTTTTATTTATATTATCGGTTGAGACAATACCGCCGTCCAAGAGAGACCCAGAAGATCACCTAGGTTGTCCAGTGAAGCATAATCTTCGTTTGGTACTAGGGATGACGTCATCAGAGAAAAGAAATCCATGCATTGCAAGAGAAGATTCATGCATCGGGGGAAAAAGATTCATGCATCGCAAGAAAATTTTCATGCATTGCAAGAGAAGATTCATGCATTGTAAGAGAAGATTCATGCATCACGAGAAAGGAATTCATGCATTGCAAGAGAAGATTCATGCATCGCGAGAAAAGAGATTCATGCATTGCAAGAGAAGATTCATGAATTGCAAGACAATATTCAGGCATCGCGAAAAAATATTCATTCATCGCGGGAAAGGAATTCATGCATTACAAGAGAAGATTCATGCATCGCGAGAAAAGAGATTCATGCATTGCAAGAGAAGATTCATGCATAGCAAGAGAAAAAGGCATGCATCGCAAGAGAAAAATTCATGCATAGCAAGAGAAAAAAGAAGGCATCGCAAAAGAAATATTTATGCATTGCAAAAGAAAGATTCACGCATAGCAAGAGAAAGAAGTCATGCATCGCGGAGAAGTCATGCATAGCAAGAGAATCAGGGAGGCATCATCAAAAGATTCACGCATTGCGGGAGAACATTCATGCATTGCAAGAAAAGATTCATGCATTG
>NW_006240447.1:5484-6276 GCF_000226075.1 Solanum tuberosum
TTCATGCATCGCGGGAAAGAAAGTCATGCATCGCCAGAAAAAATTTCATGCATCGCGGGAAAATCACCATCAGCTACAGTTTTCGGGGAAACATCACCTGATTTTTTTTAAGGAAGCATTATCTTTACGCATCGCAGAAAAGGAAATCATGCATCGCGAGAAAATCAACATCGGCTGCATCATTTTCATTTGCAATAACAACATCAAGAGAACCATCAACAACGACATCAACAAAAACCATCAACATATTACATCAGCCTATTTTATTACTTCGTCATCAAAAGAAGAGTACATTGAAGATTATATTACAAATACAAAATACGAGCTTTATTTGCTTTACATCAAACTGGAGAAAGTTGACGTCAAATGTTCAAGTAGAGCAATTAAGTGTCAACACGGTAGATGGCATCATTAGAGAGAAGAATTCATGCATCGCGAGAAAAGAGATTCATACATTGCAAGAGAAGATTCATGCATCGCGAGAAAAAGATTCATGCATAGCAAGAGAAATATATTCATGCATTGCAAGAGAAAGATTCATGCATCGCGAGAAAAAGTTTCATGCATCGCAGAAAAAGAAATCATGCATCGCGAGAAAATCAACATCGGCTGCATCATTTTCATTTGCAAGAACAAAATCAAGAGAACCATCAACAACGACATCAAGAAAACCATCAATAACGACATCAAGAGAACTATCAACATATTACATTAGCCTACTTTATTGCTTCGACATCAAAAGAAGAGTACATTGAAGATTATATTACAAATACAAAATACGAGCTTTATTTG
>NW_006240448.1:0-6239 GCF_000226075.1 Solanum tuberosum
TCTAACCGGATGCTCTATAAAGGTGCCAACGTAGCTGCTGAAAGAGTCTTAATCGATCCACTCTCATAAATGTCCGTGGAACGCCGTCCACACTTAACCAATCAATGTAAGTCCTCGGAACCGAATCAAAAATCAAATTCAAATCGCGAAGCAAAACTAGTGTCGCCGATGTAACTCGTGAAGCCGTAACATCGGGGGGAAAAAAGATAACTATAGTCGGAGCAAGCGTATCGCCTAGCTAAGGACCAAACTATCAGACTCAAGTCTGCTACACCAGTCTACAAAGATCTAAGCCGACCGAGCGACGTCGAGGAAAAACTAAGGCCTATCAGATCTGAATCATGTATTTCTAAGGCAAGCCCTAGTCAAACCTAAACTAAGGCCCAACATGCTTCAAATAAACAATAATTAAGCATGCAAACACTCCACATAGCGAGGAGGGTCAATTAATAACACAAAGCATGCTCACAGTTACCCGATAATTCTCTAAATAGGCCGGAAAAAAATAATTTAAACACCTATACGTGATTAATCACTACCAACCCAAATACCAACTAATCAACATGCATTCATACTCTCAAGCTCAATCTAAGAGAGGGAAACCGTAGCCTACCTGTAGGCCGATCACACGCGCTCCAAAATCACTTCTTCGGAGCTTTCCCTTTCCGAACGGTCTCGAAATGCTGCCCCGCTATCAAAAATAGAGTCACAACGTTAATACGGTCGTTTAAACACCAAAATCACAACAAGAGGAGATGGGTCAATTTTGGAGTCAAAACGGGAATCGTAGGACCCGCGGTGGAAATTCCAGAATTAATCCCAAAAGTGGGTCCTAACCAGTTTCCCCCAGCTCATATCCCAAAATGGGACACAATTCGGGGATCGGGAACAACACACTATCAACATGCAACCAAAACCCAAATTAAACTAAAACGGAACAACAATAGCAGCAGCTATTTACAAGAAAATATCAGAAACGAGGGTCCAAATGCTAAAACCAATCATACCATGATGATCCTCACGAAAAACCTCACAATCTAGGCTTTTGAATCACCAAATTCGCACCTAAAATGACCACGAAATCACCTTCTAAATTTTCCCAAAAATAGAGCTCAAAATAAGCTAAGACAGCAGCTAAAACACACCTTTTTACCTCCAACAAAAAATTAAATATGAAATCTAACCATGCCAACGCGTTCTCCTTGAAAAACCACTCAAGATAGCCCCAAGAATCACCGAAATCGGATCTAAAATGACTGAAATATCAAGTCTCAAAAATTCTCAAAATCAAGCTCACAAAAAAGGTGTGGCAGCAGGTATTTTACGAAAATTACCTCAAACGGGGACCCCAAATCACTATCCGAGCTTACCAACGCGTTGTCCTCGAAAAATAACACAACTTTTCCTTTTGAATCGCCCAAATCGGTTAAGAGATGAGAGAGTTATGAGGGTTTGAAGTTTGGAATATGTTGCTGTTAAATCTGCATTTTATAGCAGATTTTCTGCAATTTTTTCCAAAATTAAAAACTCCGACGGGGTGCTCCGAACTTGTTCGGAACCCCGTGCACGCAAACGAGATATGCAACCATACCAAGTTTGATATTCCAGACTCAATGGAACAGTCAAAATTTTCATACAAGGTCATCTTGACAAAAAGTGGGTCCCACTTCCAAATGTCAATTTAAGTCAAAAATCACAAAAGAGCTCAGAAAAATATCAAAAACCTCCGGACACAAAAGAAGGGTCAATCTAGACCAAACTTGACATTCCGGAGCTGACCGCGCTGACGGAATTTTCATCTGAGCACATTTTTCAAGAATGTTGACCAAAGTCAACCTTCAGCCAAATTTCAAAGGCTAAAACGCTTAATGATCCAAACTCACATCGAAGGCCTCGATACTCGTGCCAACTATGCTACTAGCCTAATTTGGCCATTCCGAAGCTGATGGAACCGTCAGAATTTTATTCTGAGGTTGTCTTCTTGAACTTTTGATCGAAAAGGATCTTTCAAGGTTCATAAGCTCTAAAACACAAAAACTCGCACCAAGACCAAACGAACGACCAGGTGACTGAACTGTCAGTCCCAGCAAGTCATAAATGATTTGGGTTCGCTACAGGAACGCTCTAAACGACACATAGAAGGCAAGACACAGAAATGACCAGGAGAGTCATTACAATATCCACTACTAAAAAGGACTTTCGTCCGCGAAAGAAAGGATCAAGAAGTACCTGAAGGCTCAAACAAGCCAGGAAACTGCTCTCGCATCTCCTGCTCGGTCTCCCAGGTAGCCTCCTCGACTGTACGATGCCTCCAATGGGCCTTAACAACAGGAATGGCTCTCGAGCGCAATCTCCTCACATCTCTGGCTAGAATGGCAACAAGCTCCTCTACAAATGTCAAACGATCATCCAACTCGACTGCATCACACTAGAGCACGTGGGACTCATCAGGAACATACCGCTGCAACATCGAGACATGGAAAACCGGGTGAATGGCTGAAAATGCTGGAGGTAGGGCCAACTCATAAGCAACCTCCCCAACTGTCCGGAGTATCTCAAAAGGCCCAATGTACCGGGGGCTAAGCGTGCCCCGCCTCACAAACCTCATCACGCCCTTCATGGCCGACACACGGAGGAATACCCGGTCACCAACAGAGAATCTCAAAGGTCGACGCCTCTCATCAGTATAACTCTTGTGCCTACTCTGAGCCGTCCTGAGCCTATCCTGAATCACCCTCACCTGATCCAGGGCCTCCTCCTGAAGCAAGTCTGTACCACGCGGCCTAGGCTCTGTAGACTCAAACCAACCAACTAGAGAGCGACAACGCCTACCATATAAGGCCTCAAACGGGGCCATCTGAATACTAGAGTGGTAGCTGTTGTTGTACGCAAACTCGTATCAAATCTCCAACTCTCGGAACACAGATGCGGCCGGCGAATTTCAATACTCCAGCAGGATCTAAGGTAGCCTGACCACCATCACCCGCTAACACTCGATCTCTAAGGGCCACCAAGGTATCATCCTCAAACTGGCAACCACGGATCCTATCAAGCAAAGAAGACTGAACTTCCATAAAGGCCAAGACGCGTCTAGAATCTGAGATATCCAACCGAACCATGCTATTAGCTAAGGACTGAATGTCCAAAGCTAAAGGTCGATCCTCAACAGATAAGAAGGCTAGACTACCCATACTCACTGCTTTCCGTCTCAAGGCGTCCGCTACCACATTCGCCTTGCCCGGATGATAGAGAATAGAGAGGTCATAGTCCTTCAGGAGCTCAATCCAACGACGCTGCCTCGAATTAAGGTCCATCTGGCTCATGATGTACTGAAGACTCCTATGATCGGTATAGATCTCACATCGAACTCCATACAAGTAGTTCCCGGATGGATAGAGTATCTAGACTCATGGGCCTCAGAAAGTATCAACTGTATCAAATCTCCAACTCTTGAAACACAGATGCGGCCGGCAAATTTCAACACTCCATCAGGATCTAAGGTAGCCTGACCACCATCACCCGCTAACACTCGATCTCTAAGGGCCACCAAGGTATCATCCTCAAACTGGCAACCACGGATCCTATCAAGCAAAGAAGACTGAACTCCCATAAAGGCCAAGACGCGTCTAGAATCTGAGATATCCAACCGAACTATGCTATTAGCTAAGGACTGAATGTCCAAAGCTAACGGTCGCTCCTCAGCAGATAAGAAGGCTAGACTACCCATACTCACTGCCTTCCGTCTCAAGGCGTCCGCTACCACATTCGCCTTGCCCGGATGATAGAGAATAGAGAGGTCGTAGTCCTTCAGGAGCTCAATCCAATGACGCTGCCTCGAATTAAGGTCCTTCTGGCTCATGATGTACTGAAGACTCCTGTGATCGGTATAGATCTCACATCGAATTCCATACAAGTAGTGCCTCCAAATCTTAAGCGCGAAAACTACCGCCGCCAACTCCAAGTCATAAGTGTGGTAGTTGTGCTCATGGATCTTAAGCTGTCTCGACGCATAAGCAATAACCCGGCCCTGCTGTATCAATACACAACCCAAACCAACGCCGGATGCGTCACAATAAACTGTGAAGTCCTCGCCCTCAACTTGAAGAGTCAATATAGGAGCGGTGGTCAATAACTCTTTGAGCCTCAAAAAGCTCACCTCACACTCCTCTGACCAAACAAGGGAACATCAACACGAGTCAATCGAGTCAACGTGGTTGCAATAGTAGAAAAGCCCTCAACAAAGCGTCTGTAGTAGCCTACTAGTCCAACGAAGCTCTGAATCTCAGTAACTGAGGTAGGCCTAGCCCAATCACGAATAGCCTCAATCTTCGCCGGATCTACCATAATGTCCTCCTTGGATATAACATGCCCCAAGAATGCTACAGAGTCTAACCAAAACTGGCACTTTGAGAACTTGGCATAAAGCCGCTGATCTCTCAAAGTCTAGAACACAATCCTCAAATGTTGCTCATGTTCACTCCGGCTCCGCGAATATACCAGTATGTCATCAATGAAGACAATAACAAATAAATCAAGGTATGGCCTGAATACACATGTCATCAAGTCCATGAAGACAGCAGGGGTATTAGTCAACCCAAACGACTTCACCAAGAACTCATAATGGCCATAATAGGTCCTAAATGTAGTCTTAGGGATGTCCGCTGCCCTAATCCTCAGCTGATGGTACCCGGACCTCAAATCAATCTTAGAAAACACGCCAGAACCCTGAAGCTGATCAAACAAATCATCAATACGAGGCATGGGGTAACGGTTCTTCACCGTCACTTTGTTCAGCTGCCTGTAGTCAATACACATCCTCATAGTCCCGTCCTTCTTGTTCACAAACAGAACAAGAGCACCCCAAGGCGACACACTCGGACGGATAAACCCCTTACCTAAGAGATCCTCTAACTGAACACTGAGCTCTGTAGGAGCCATCCGGTAAGGCGGAATAGAAATAGGACGGGTGTCGGGCTCCAAATCTATGGGAAAATCAATGTCACGATCTGGAGGTAGGCCAGGTAGGTCTGTAGGGAACACATCTGCAAACTCTATAACCACAGGAACTGAGTCAACTGAAGAGCCCTTCTTACTCACATCTCGCACATAAGCCAAATAAGCTAAACACCCAGAAGCAACCAACCGTCTAGCCCGCATAAAAAGATGATCCCTGTCGGTGTGTGACTATAAGCACCCTGCCACAACACTGGGAAAATGACAGGCATGGCTAAAGTAACGGTCTTGGCGTAGCAATCCAAGACCGCATGGTAGGGGGATAACCAGTCCATACCCAAAATCATATCAAAATCAACCATATCTAGCAGAATAAGATCAACTCTAGTATCACAACCTTGGATAGTCACTAAGCAAGATCGCAATATCTGATCCACTCTTAAGGCTCACCCACCGGGGTCGAAACATGAACTGGCTCTGCCAAAAGACTCAGACCTCATACCCAATCGGGGAGCAAAATAAACAGATACATACGAGAATGTGGACCCGGGATCAAATAATACTGTAAGCAGGCTGATGGCATAATAAAAGCGTACCTGTGATGACATCGTTAGATTCCTCAGCCTTCGCCCTCGTCGGGGCTGCGTAGAAATGGCCCTGAGCACCTCTGCCCGATGCATCTGATCTACCACCTAACCTGCCTTCCCGAGCTCCGCCTCTGGTACCATGTCGGCTGTCCCGACAGCCCTGGTCCTCGCCCACACCGGGGCACCCTCTGGACCAATGGTCAAGTGCACCGCAATCAAAACACCCCGAAACTGAACGCCCTGAAGTAACTCGACCGCGATAGGAAGGGAGGGAATCTGATCCCCTCGAACTCTAGCCTGTACTAGGACCACCTCGGTGATGTTGGCCTCTCTCAGAAGCAGGTAATGCCGCCTGAACAGGCCGATTGGACCGACCTTGTTGGAACCTCTGGCGGGGCCTATCATAAAAGTATATCCCTCTAGTCTGGGACCCGCTATAGCTGCCCTGGTAGCGTGCCCTCTTATCGTTGTCCACTTGGGCCTCACGATGAATATGCTCCATGGATCGGGAATGATCGACCACATAAAGAAATGAACGGCCGACTGAAACCAAATGCTCTGTGTCGACCCTCAGACGGTACCGCAACCCAGCACAAAACAACAAACTCTCACCTCATCCATATCTCGGGCCGATGCTGCGGCCCTGGCTCGAACTCGGTGTCTACGTCTACCCCAAGATGGGGATCTGTCTGCAGGCCC
>NW_006240449.1:0-6237 GCF_000226075.1 Solanum tuberosum
TTTTGGGCTTTGTTGGCCTAAAAGATCCATGTCGACCAGGTGTGAAGAAAGCAGTGGAAGCTTGCCAAAGTGCTGGTGTGAACATCAAGATGATCACTGGAGACAATGTGTTCACTGCAAAAGCCATAGCAACAGAATGTGGAATTCTTCATCCTAATCAGGAAGTAGATGAAGGGGCAGTCATAGAAGGTGAAGAATTTCGCAACCTAACAGATGAAGTACGGATGGAGAGAGTGGAGAAGATATGCGTGATGGCAAGATCATCCCCTTTTGACAAACTTCTAATGGTGCAGTGCTTGAGAAAGAAAGGTCATGTGGTCGCGGTCACAGGTGATGGAACGAACGATGCACCAGCTTTAAAGGAAGCAGATATAGGACTTTCCATGGGGATTCAGGGCACTGAAGTAGCTAAAGAGAGTTCTGATATTGTCATCTTGGATGATAACTTTGCTTCAGTTGCCACAGTTTTGAAATGGGGAAGGTGTGTCTATAACAACATCCAGAAATTCATCCAATTTCAGCTCACAGTAAACGTGGCTGCGCTCGTGATCAATTTTGTAGCAGCTGTTTCATCTGGTGAGGTACCACTCACAGCAGTACAGTTGCTATGGGTAAATTTGATCATGGACACATTAGGGGCATTAGCACTTGCGACAGAGAAGCCAACCGAGGAACTCATGAAGAAGAAACCAGTCGGTAGGACTGCACCGCTTATCACCAACATTATGTGGAGAAATCTAATGGCTCAGGCCTTATATCAGATTGCTGTTTTACTGACCTTACAATTCAGAGGAGAATCAATCTTTGGTGTCAGCAAGAGAGTAAACGATACGTTGATCTTCAACACGTTTGTTCTTTGCCAAGTGTTCAATGAATTCAACGCGCGAAACATGGAGGAGAAGAATGTTTTTAAGGGAATATATAAGAACAAGCTGTTCATGGCAATCATCGGAATAACATTGGTTCTCCAAGTGGTGATGGTGGAGTTTCTAAAGAAGTTTGCAAATACAGAGAGGCTGAATTGGGGTCAATGGGGAATCTGCATTGGATTTGCAGCTGCATCTTGGCCAATTGGTTGGCTTGTCAAGTGCATAAATGTCCCAGAGAGACCAATCTTCAGTTATCTCAGGTTAAAATAGAGTAAATATAGATGTTCATTTTTTTTTGGTCAATAAGTTAGTTTGTTGCAATTGTATTAGTTTGTTGTGAAATGGTTGATTTATGTTGCATTCATTTATTACTCACTACTTGTATTTCTCTATGGTATGTTTCTAAATAAAGAGTTGTACAGAATTCTTCTACTACAGTTACAGAGCATAGATTTACAGTTAAAAATTGCTAAAATATCAAATTCTGAACTCACATTTTTTAAAACTTAAAAGTGCAATGGAATCACCTTAATAGTTGAACATATCTAAAAGTGTCAAGTCCAGAGTTTCTCCCTTTGCATATCCAAATTTCTCCACCTCTCAGTAGTAAAGACTAAAGATATTCAACAAATAAACTGAAAAAAACTAAAGTTAATTTTTTTTAACTACAAAAAAAACTTAGATTTTTTATGAAAGCTTCTAGAATGGTCTACTCTTAAAGCTAGATCTAAAAGCTCTAGATTCATAGCTAGAAGATGAAGTTATCCAGATTTATACATCTACAATAATTTCTAGAAGCATCTAGGCAAGTAAAAATAGAGATGACATTAGGCATTCTCTTACCCAAAATCTTCCTTAACGATATTGAACTGGCCGAACGTTTCCCCAATTATATTTTTCTTCTGCTATTCTCTACGTAGACAAAGTCCATTTTCCTAATTCAATCCTTGTCAATCATCATAGAATTCATAATGCAATAAAACTTGTTTTCAGGTTGATCACAGCAGGGTTCAGAAGTGGAAAATGTGTGTAATGTGGATCCCAAGGGATGAGAAGAGATGTCAGTTTGTTACCTCTTTCAGTTTATGCAATATAGACTGATCGCCGATGGCCGATGCAATGCCTGAGAATTTTCAGTCAGAAGTACTTTCCGGCACCGTTGATTTTGTATCTCTCTTCCTAATTTGACCTACTCAGTCACGCATCAATTTGGGGATTGGAAAGTTGAAAGATGAATGAAATCATGTGGCACTGATAGCAGAATTAGAGCCTTCCTTTCCAATTACTTTTCGCGCCACTATGATATATTACAAAGACATTGTTTCTACTATCTGAATTGAAATGTTAACCAGAATTTATTGATTTATCTGTGATGGGTAATTGATTTAGCTGTTTCGATAATGGTTTTTGATTAGTTTCATTATGGATTATCGATTCTTAATATTTTGATGTTTTTCCTTAACCGGTTAACCTATGATTACATTTATATGTATGTATATAAAATAATTAACTCAAAGTTTAGTTTTGCATACTTTTATTTTTTATTGTCTCAAACTTTCGATTATGTTACTTTTGAACAAGATGCAATCTGTCATACTCTAAATGATTTTCAATTATTATTATTTTGTGTCAAATTGGAACTGTTAAACTGATAACCAAATCAGTAATGATCAATCACCAATAATCGATAAGCAATATCTTAATGATTCTAAAATTGTTTAGCATGTCTATAAATCGATAATTGATAAACTTTAAATTTTAAATAAATCTAATTGATAAACTTTAAATTTAAATAAATCTAATTGATAAACTTTAAATTGGAATAAATCGAATTGATAAACTTTAAATTTGAATCTATACCTTGTTGGACTCAAGCTCCAATATTTTTAGCCTATTTAGTTTCTCTATAAAACTCTATTTGTGATTGCAAACACAGAAAAAGAAACACTTAGAATATTAAGATTTGAATAATTAAAATTAAAATCTAAAAAATAGACAAACTTAATAACTGAAAATGGAATAATTAAGATTCAACTATACAAGCAAATAAGGTGTATGTCTCTTCTTAATTTTTTTTTCTTCAACGATCACAACAGTACTAGATCCATTGTGATTCCACAACTAAGATTTTGAGAGAGTGGATATATGCAAAGTCTAAGTATTTTCTTTTTGGAACCCTTTTTCATTCCTAAATTTTGTTTGATTTTCTTGTGCTACCTTATTACTAGTATTTAGTTTATTATAGGAAGAAATGATATAATTATCAATTGCATCTTATTTCTATTTTTTTTTCTTGATTTATAAAGTGCTCCTAGACATTGTCGGTGAACATAACATATATCAAAACTAGGTAATGGCATTAATTATATTTTGTGAAACAAATACTTAAATACTTCACACACGGACCATATTGTCGACATGACCAAATTGTAAACAAAAAGAAACGTAGCTACATAATGACAAGTATACTTAACAGTTAAGTTAAAATATAGTACTAATTAATTGATAATATAACTTAGCTTATACGCAAGTCATTTATGTCTTAAGAGTCTAGTCCTTCTCCGAATTTTGCATATGACGAAAACTTAATGTATCAGTTCGCTTATTTTGTCAAACAATGCAAGGTGAAAATTTTATGTAACTAAAGAGTTATGAAATAGTATGATAGTTAAGAGATCATTATTAGTTAATCTGCTATAATAGATGGTAAGAGTTACATTTTATCTGACTGTGCAAAAGATATAATTTTACACCAACAATATATATTATTCAAACTCTAATTATATAATTGTGTAAAGTTTCAACTAAACTCAAATTACATACCTTGGATCATGTATATTTTATGTATATTTAGTACAAGTATTTACAACATATATGTTTTGTAGTTGACTAAAGTGTTTGGGATCGTAGTTATCCGAAAATTCAATTATAAAACTTAATTGGAAAATTAATTGAAAAATTTAAGCATAATCTCTATTGAGTCTAACTTTCTTATCCAAAACAACCAATTATCAATTATAACCAAAAATAATACATAGTTATACATCATATATACACAATTAGTATATATACTTCTTCTGTCCCAATTATATGACTGTTTTTTCTTTTTTAGTCAGTCGCAAAAAGAATAACACATTTCTATATTAAGTAGCAATTTAACTTTAAAATATTTATCCTTAATGAAGTGATTTATAACCACACAAATATCTATCATTTATTTTAAACCACAAGTTTCAAAACTCTTCCTTTCTTTGTTAAATTGCATGTCAAGTCAAAATAACTCATATAAAATGGGACGGGGGAATATTATTCATACAATATCGATACATACATATAAATATAGTCGTTTTACTGAAGGGAAATTAGGCAGAATAGCACAAAACTCTAAATATAACAAAGACTCTTCAGTACTCCATCTGGTCCCTTTTTGATATGAGCAATGTTCTTCCTTGAAGATGACATTCTTTTCAAGCTTATGAATTTTCAGAGAAAATCCAAGTTTTGTTTGCCAAATCTTAAGTTTTTGTTTTGTTGAAAGAGATTATATTAAAATGAACACAAACTCCGTGGGACCGCCAATTGGCTGAGAGCTTGCCTCTCTGGAAGGACGTGCACCTACTACATCAGAAGTAGCACCTTTTCTGACAGCTGTCTTGTCGTCCTTTCACATACGCAGTCTTGCAGGGACCAAGTCCCTTGCAAACTTTTCTTGGTGAGTTCTTGAGAAGACTTGTTGGCTCTCTCTCCTTTTGAATTAATGAATTAATTTGTTGTTTGTCATGTTGACTAAGTCAACCATAAAGAGTTATTGACCATTGGACAAACAACTTCGTCCATTCTGATTGGTGTAGTACGCTGACGCCTTAGCAACCTATGACACAACAGCTTTACAGTTGTACCCCATTATAGATCTAGACGAGAGAACTCAGCCAGGGACCAGATCCCTGAATTTGTGAGGATCATCAAAACACCTAGAATATAACATTTTCCTCCTTTTTGATGATGACACACAAATATTCCTCACACTGAGTTTATTCATTCATTTCACTGTCAGTAGTCCCAATAACACGGATCTGATTCCTTGTTAGATCTTTAAGTTTGTTAAATCATCAAAACTTAACATCAGCTCCAAAATAACAATGTATCCGAAATAGGATGCAATGTATTGAGACGTTTTGGGATGATTCCGGATTCCACCAAATTTAAGGAATTTTGTGATTTGGAAAAGAGTAAGAATGTGATATAATTAGCTTTTAATATTATGAATTTTGTGTAAAACTCTCATATTCTTATTATTATTAGTTATTACTACATAATTATCATAAAATTCTCTATTTGTTATAGTAACATCCAATAGGTCATGTAATTGTCTACTCAGAAACTATGTTGCATTTGCAAAAAAGACTCAACTTTGATGATGGGTCTTATTCAATATTAATCATGTTACTATATGACATACGACCAATTCAAAATAAAAATTGACTGGGGTTGACGATGAGTGTGCCTCTTTTTTCTTATCCACAAGACTTCCAAAGTTCTTTATGTGTGTTTTATTATAATAGGAAGGTACACATTTTGTTTTAATTTATTATCAGGTTTTGATTTGATACGGAGTTTTAAAAAATAAAAATAATTTTTGAATTTTATGGTTTCAACTAAAGATATGTAGAATGTATCAATACCTCTTAATCGTATGATCTGAAACATGTCAAATACAAAGAGGTAAAATTGAGGAATTGCAAAAAAATGAAAAACGACACTATTCTTTTTTAAACGGACTACTACTTGTGGACTTTCCAAAGAATGTGTTGTTGTGTCTATCATTTCTCATTTTAATAATAAAAGTCGATTGTTTACTTGAACAAAATGTTTCATATTGATAGTGAAAGTGTACCATCTTAGAAAATTGTATGGTAAGATATTAATCCTTATCAAAATTTTCTTTCACATTTTCCTCTATATTAGGTCTTCATTTTCTTCCCAAAAATCAAAATGCACTCTTAAATACCTAACATTGACAAAGGAAAAATAAATAAATTTTTTTCTTTTACCCTCCCTAGGAGCTCCCACCCCTTTTTTCTCCCTTGATGACTCGAACTTGCAACCTTTGGGTTGGAAGTGAGAGGTGCTTACCATCCGAGCAACTCCCTCTCGTCGAATATCATAACGAGTAGAATTCCCTTTTATTAAGCTTCTTGGAAAGACTTATCAAGGAACTTGAGAGACCCTTTGCAACAAACTTCATATATAGGCATATTGAAAAAATAATAATATATAAACTTAAAAATATAATAGTACTCCCTCTGTCCCCGGTTTCAAAAAAATACTCTATGTTTCTATATTTAGTAATAATTTAACTTTAAAATGT
>NW_006240450.1:0-187 GCF_000226075.1 Solanum tuberosum
CCGACAGGGTACTAGAGGCGGAGCTCGGGGAGGCAGGTTAGGTGGTACATCAGATGCATTGGGCAGAGGTGCTCATGGCCATTTCTACGCAGCCTCGGCGAAGGCGACGGCTAAGGCATCTGACGATGTCATCACAGGTACGCTTTTATTATGCCATCAACCTGCTACAGTATTATTTGATCCCGGG
>NW_006240450.1:995-2975 GCF_000226075.1 Solanum tuberosum
CCATTATGAGTTCTTGGTGATGTCGTTTGGGTTGAGTAATGCCCCTGCTGCCTTCATGGACTTGATGACACGTGTGGTCAGGCCATACCTTAATTTATTTGTCATTGTCTTCATTGATGACATACGGGTATACTCGCGGAGCCGGAGTGAGCATGAGCAGCATTTGAGGATAGTGCTCCAGACTTTGAGAGATCAGCGACTTTATGCCAAGTTCTCAAAGTGCGAGTTTTGGCTTGAGTCTGTATCCTTCTTGGGGCACGTGGTGTCCAAGGCGGGTATTAGGGTTGATCCAGCGAAGATTGAGGCTATTCGTGATTGGCACAGGCCCACTTCTGTTACTGAGGTTCGTAGCTTCGTCGGGTTAGCGAGTTACTACAGACGCTTTGTTGAGGGCTTTTCTACTATTGCAGCCCCATTGACTCGATTTACTCGTGTTGATGTTCCCTTTGTTTGGTCAGAGGAGTGTGAGGCGAGCTTTTTGAGGCTCAAGGAGTTATTGACCACTGCTCCTATATTGACTCTTCCAGTTGAGGGCGAGGGCTTTACAGTTTATTGTGACGCATTCGGCGTTGGTTTGGGTTGTGTATTGATGCAGCAGGGCCGGGTTATTGCTTATGCATCGAGGCAGCTTAAGATCCATGAGCGCAACTACCCCACTCATGACTTGGAGTTGGCGGAGGTAGTTTTCGCGCTTAAGATTTGGAGGCACTACTTGTATGGAGTTCGATGTTAGATCTATACCGATCATAGGAGTCTTCAGTACATCATGAGCCAGAGGGACCTTAATTCGAGGCAGCGTCGTTGGATTGAGCTCCTGAAGGACTATGACCTCTCTATTCTCTATCATCCGGGCAAGGCGAATGTGGTAGCGGACGCCTTGAGCCGGAAGGCAGTGAGTATGGGTAGTCTAGCCTTCTTATCTGTTGAGGAGCGACCCTTAGCTTTGGACATTCAGTCCTTAGCTAATAGCATGGTTCGGTTGGATATCTCAGATTCTAGACGCGTCTTGGCCTTTATGGGAGTTCAGTCTTCTTTGCTTGATAGGATCCGTGGTTGCTAGTTTGAGGATGATACCTTCGTGGCCCTTAGAGATCGAGTGTTAGCGGGTGATGGTGGTCAGGCTACCTTAGATCCTGATGCAGTGTTGAAATTTGCCGGCCGTATTTGTGTTCCGAGAGTTGGAGATTTGATACAGTTGATACTTTCTGAGTTCCATAAGTCTAGATACTCTATCCATCCGGGCACAGCGAAGATGTATCGTGATTTGAGGCAGCATTATTGGTGGAGTGGCATGAGGAGAGATATTGCTGACTTTGTTTCACGTTGCTTGTGCTGCCCGTTAGTAAAGGCCGAGCATTTGAGGCTTGGTGGCGAGTTCCAGAGATTACCCATTCCGGAGTGGAAGTGGGAGCGTATTACTATAGACTTCGTTGTGGGGTTGCCTCGGACTTCTAGAGGTGTTGACAACATTTGGGTCATCGTGGATCGATTGACCAAGTCAGTACACTTCATTCCTGTTCATACTACTTTCATTGCCGAGAGGTTGGCTCATATATCTACATTAGGGAGGTGGTCCATCTTCATGGCGTGCCTGTTTCTATCATTTCAGACTGGGTTCACAGTTCACTTCCAGCTTTTGGAGGGCTCTTTAGGAGGAGTTGGGCACCCGTGTCCACCTTAGCACAGCATTTCACCCACAGACGGATGGTCAGTCAGAGCGTACTATTCAGGTCCTTGGGGATATGTTGCGGGCATGTGTTATGGATTTTGGAGGTCAGTGGGACCAGTTCTTGCCTTTGGCGGAGTTTGCGTACAACAATAGCTACCACTATAGTATTCAAATGGCCCCGTTCGAGGCATTATATGGTAGGCGTTGTCGCTCTCCAGTTGGTTGGTTTGAGTCTACAGAGCCTAGGCCGCGTGGTACAGATTTGCTTCAGGAGGCATTGGATTAGGTGGGGTTGATTCATGATAGGCTCA
>NW_006240450.1:3248-6207 GCF_000226075.1 Solanum tuberosum
GAGCAGTTTCCCGGCTTGTTTGAGCCTTCAGGTACTTCTTGATCCTTTCTTTCGCGGACGAAAGTTCTTTTTAGTAGTGGATATTGTAATGACCCTCATGGTCATTTCTGTATCTTGCCTTCTGTGTGTTGTTTAGAGCGTTCCTATAGCGACCCCAATTCATTTATGACTTGCTGGGACTGACAGTTAGGTCACCTGGTCGTTCGTTTGGTCTTGGTGCGAGTTTTTGTGTATTGGAGCTTATGAACCTTGAATAATCATTTTCGATCAAAAGTTCAAGAAGATGACATCGGAATCCAATTCTGACGATTCCATCATTTCCGGAAGGGTCATTTTACGCTAGTAGAATGGTCGACATGACTCCCGAGGTTTTCAGTGTGAGTCGGTGCGATTAGGCGTTTTAACTTTAAGTTTAAGCTTAAGTTTGACTTTGGTCAACATTCTGAGTAAACGCACTCGGATGAGAATTCCGTCAGCGCGGTTAGCTCTGGAATGTCAAGTTTGGTCTAGATTGACCCTTCTTTTGTGTCTGGAGGTTTTCGATATCTTTTGAAGCCCTTTTGTGAGTTTTGACTTAAAATGGATTTTGGAAGTGGGACCCACTTTTTATCGAAATGACCTCTGATGGAAATTTCGACTGCGTCGTTGAGTCTGGAATATCGAATTTGGTTTGGTTGCATATCTCGTGTGCGTGCACGGGGTTCCGAACGAGATTGGAGCACCCCGTCGGAGTTTTAAGTTTTGGAATTATTGCACAAAAATCTGCAATAAATGCAGAAAAACAGCAACATATTACCAAACTTAAACCCTCATAACTCTCTCATCTCTCAACCGATTTGGACGATTCAAAAGGCAAAGTTGTGAGATTTTTCGAGGACAACGTGTTGGTGAGAACGGATAGTGATTTGGAGTCCCCGTTTGAGGTGAATTTTGTAAAATACCTGCTGCCGCACCCTTTTTGTGAGCTTGATTTTGGGAATTTTTGAGACTTGATATTTCAGTCATTTTAGGTCCGATTTCAGTGATTTTTGAGGCTATCTTGAGCGATTTTTTGAGGAGAACATTGTGGTGTTGTCAGAGTTTGCTGTAAACCGCCTGTTTCTGATAAATATGCTGAATTAGCTGCTGTCCCATTCCTTTAGTTCTTGAGGAAAATTTGGGTTTTGGTTGTATGTTGGTACTGTGTTGTTTATGAGCCCCGAATTGTGTCCCATCATGGAACACAAGTTCGAGGAGCTGTTAAAAACCTACTTTTGGGGTAATTTTGGAATTTTCAGCGCGGGTCCCACGATTCCTGTTTTGATTCCAAAATTGACCCATCTCCGTTTGTTGTGATCTTGGTGTCTAAATGGCTGTTATAACGTTGTGATTCTATTTTTGATAGCGGGGCAGCGTTTAGAGGACGTTCGGAAAGGGAAAGCTCCGGAGAAGTGATTTTGGAGCGCGTGTGATTGGCCTACAGGTAGGCTACGGTTTCCCTCTCTTAGATTGAGCTCGAAAATGTGAATGCATGTTGATTAGTTGGGATTTGGGTTTGGGTAGTTATTGAATCCTGCATAGGTGTTAAGAAATCATATTTTCGGCCTATTTCGGGAATTATCGGGTAACTGTGAGCATGCTTTGTGTTATTAATGGACCCTCCTTGCTATGTGGAGTGCTTGCATGCCTAATTATTTATTATTTGAAGCATTTTGGGTCTTAGTTTAAGTTTGACTAGGGCTTGCCTTAGAAATACATGATTCGGATCCAACAGGCCTTAGTTTTGCCCTGACGTCGCTCGGACGGCTTAGATCCCTGTAGACTGGTGTAGCAGACTTGAGTCTGATAGTTTAGGCCTTAGTTAGGCGATACTCTTTCTCCGACTATAGTTATCCTTAATTTCCCCGATGTTACGGCTTCACGAGTTACATCGGCGACACTAATTCTACTTCGCGATTTGAATTTGATTTTCGATTTGGTTCCAAGGACTTACATTGATTGGCTAAGTATGGACGGCATTCCACAGATATTTATGAGTGTGGATCGATTAGGACTCTTTCAGCAGCTACACTGGCACCTTTATAGAGCATCCGGTTAGAGTTCCGGCCTCTACTGCCCAAATACTATTATAGAGCATCCGGTTTAAGGTCCGCCCTCTATTGTCCAGATATTTATATAGAGCATCCGGTTAGAGTTCCGGCCTCAGATACTTGATACTTGTGATTGGTTACTTGGGTACTTTTGGTGAGCATCCGGTTTGAGGTCCGGCCTCCGTACTATCAGATTTTACAAAATTAGGGTTGAGGTTCTGGTTCGTGTTCTCCATTCTTGGGTTCTCATATGCAATTCTCTTTAGTTATAGTTATTCTGTGTACTCGTCGGGCTTATGGGGGTCCGTTATGGTTTTTATTTAACTTGCGCACGAGTGTACCTTCTGGGCTTATGGGAAAACAATTAGGTGTAGTTAGCTTATAGATTACTTTAGTTAGATTTTAGTTCGACTTCGGTTTATGTTATTCCTTCTTTTCATATTGCCTTTACTTTTCAAGTTCAGTCGGCCTATGATGCCTACTGGGTACCGGTTGTTTTGGTACTCATGCTACGCTCTGCATCTATTTCGTGATGCAGGTCCGAGCACCTTCTTTTCATATTGCCTTTACTTTTCAAGTTCAGTCGGCCTATGATGCCTACTGGGTACCTGTTGTTTTGGTACTCATGCTACGCTCTGCATCTATTTCGTGATGCAGGTCCGGGCACTAGTAGCCAGCGTTGATCGAGCTTGGAGCAGAATGATCCAGAGAAGGGAGTGAGCACACGATGTTTTGTACTATTTCAGTATCCATCTGTATATATAGACTTGTCTTTTACCTTTCGAGACAGTCCAGTCTCTGTTGTCCACTTTTGGGACTTGTACTCATTTTGTTAGTAGCTCAGTACTAGTGACTTCCAGGTTCTGGGAGGGATCTTTATTTGTATATAT
>NW_006240451.1:0-3796 GCF_000226075.1 Solanum tuberosum
CAAACTTTAACTCTTAAAAACTCAACTTTCCAAAAACCCAACTTTTCATCAATTTTCCTCCAAACAAACTTCGAAAATACAACAATTAGGACTCGGGGCAACTATCGGAAGGGTAAAACGGTCATTTTATGAAAATTTCCAAAAATGACCTTTAGGGTCATTACACTAATACATTAAAAATCTTATAAATATAAAGTTAATAAGTAGAAACCTTGCTTGAGATGTAATAAACTATGTCAAGGAATAGATTTTTCTTGATAGGGTTTTTGAAAGATATTGCACTGAGAATTTATAGTAAAATGTATTTGTGGACTTATTAATTGGAATACCATATTCAGAAATACTGATATCTTTTAGGATAAGATCAATGACTTTTGAAAAATCTATACATATGTCAACTGGAATTTTGGTAATGATAAGTAAATAATTTTAGGATAAAGTTATCAAATGTACATTAATGACTTTTGAAAAATGTATAGATATGTCAACTGGAATTTTGGTAATGACAAGTAACTAATTTTAGGATAAAGTTATCAACTGTACATTGTTTGGAGATCGCATATAACTGGGCATTTATAGTAAAAATGTGATTATGAACTTATGAATTGGTATATACCAAATTTAAAAATAAATCATATCTTTTAGGATAGGAATAATTCTTGAAAAAAACCTAAAGATACGTCAACTTGAATTTGGGTGATTAGGCTTAAATAATTTTAGGATGAAGTTTCTAGATGCACATTGTTATGAGATCACATACAAGATTGACGAAAATATTGATTTCAAAAGGCTTGTAAAAAGAACTCAATAATATTTCTGAAGGAAAACATTCATGTGATAATGCGTCAATTCATACACTATTTAACAAGACGTCATAAGTGCTAAGTCTAATTTAATTAGAAGGGAAGGAACAATTATCAATAACTATTTCAATTACAATTATTTATATTTACTTGTGCAGCATGTAATAATAGATAATTGTTTTATTGAATGAAGCCTCCATCATCGTGATTGCATTAGGTAGAATATATTTCCTTAAATTATCCTTTCCGATAGATTGCAAATTTATTATTTTCTCTTCTTTGGCTATGTAACAATTTTACATTTGGAGTTAAGAATTTTAGTCTTTCAAATTCTTTAATGTTAGAATCTTCCCAAAGATATATAGTCATTTAATTTTTCACACTATTACCTTGACATTAAGAATGATCTCATATAATTGTGTAAGTATGTATTTATATTAATATATATTTAAATATCAAAGACTTGGACTTGGACTTGGACTTGGACTTGGGGCATGCGCTTGGATTGGACCTTAAAATAAATAGTTTTGTAAAGCTTAAATATTTTCTCTATAAATAACAATGTTTTTACAAGCAAGAATAGTATTTGTATCTTTAGTTCGATACAAACTGTACAAAATAGGTAAAAAATTAAAGTGACCAAGAGAAAAAATAACACAAGATAGAGATAATAATGGTTTATGTACACTCAATACTAATATTGTGATCATCATTTTTGAGAAATCTTTCCACAATATCTAGGCATGGTTGCAAAACAGTATTCCTCCATGCTTCGTCAACAACTTCTTTTCTATCTTCTTTGAAAACATCAGTAACAATAATATGATGCACCGACCACATTTTCTCATTTATTAATCGTTGAATCTTGTCAAGTTGGTTACAAATTAATAGACGAGTATTACGCTTGATACTTGAAATTGAAGCTTGAAGAATCATCTTCTTTGATTCATCATCTCCGTCTATATTTTTTTCTTCCCTTAAATATTTGGCCATTTCAGGGACACCAATGGACAGTCGGATTCCTTTGGTGTAATCTGCATCTGGAATGAAAATTTGCCGCACCTCATCCACCAGCCCTGCATGCAACATAAATTTAAGAATAGTTTTATTTAGTTGAACATATATTTGAAAACCAAAAGTGTTATTAAGAAAACTATATAAGAAAAGTTTTAGCTAAAGTCATTATTATATTGTTAATCATTTATAAAATAACTACAAAAACTATCTGCATTGACCATTACATCAACCCTCTGTCAACTCTACGGTTCAAGATTTATTGCTCTACATCAACCCAAATAAAGCAACTGTCATACTTATATTTGAACATGAACACAGGGTCTTCCACAAGTTTTTCAATATAATAATTTGACCCTCCAACAATAATTTGAAAACATTGAGTCTTCAAAATATTTTCTATGTAGACAATGGACTTCAGAAAGAAATCTTCGGCCGTGAAGTCGGAATCTGGCTCAATTTCACCTAAAGAATTGTGAAACAAAATAACTGTCAATTAATATTCACATTAAAATAAACTAATCACAAAAAATGTCTTTTTCGAATATGTATACCTAGCAAATAGTGTTGTACACCATGTTTATCAGCGTATGTGATCTTGTTGGTCACGTTATTATGTCCCTTATTGACTTGCATTTTGTCCGAATTTATTATTTCTCCTAGAAAATGGGTGGAAAGGTCAACAGAGAGACGAGATTTTCCCGTTCGTGTTGCTCCCATTATGAACACCACTTTCTTCATGTTCAACTTGTTGTTGTTGATGATGAAAATATTCATTTTAGCTACACATAAAAGAAAATCATAACAATAATTAGTATAAAATAGTAAATAATCTCATGAAAACCACTCATGCATACACTCATAGATTAAAAATCTTATAAATATAAAGTTAATAAGTAGAAACCTTGCTTGAGATGTAATAAACTATGTAAAAGAATAGATTTTTCTTGATAGGGGTTATGAAAGAGATTGCACTAAGCATTTATAGTAAAATGTATTTGTGGACTTATTAATTGGCATACCATATTCAGAAATACTGATATCTTTTAGGATAAGTTCAATGACTTTTGAAAAATCTATACATATGTCAACTGGAATTTTAGGATAAAGTTAGCAAATTTACATTGTTTAGAGATCACATATAACTGGGCATTTATAGTAAATATGTGATTATGAACTTATGAATTGGTATATACCAAATTTAAAAATAAATCATATCTTTTAGGATAAGAATAATTCTTGAAAAACACCTACAGATACGTCAACTTGAATTTGGGTGATTAGGCTTAAATAGTTTTAGGATGAAGTTTCTAGATGCACATTGTTATGAGATCACATACAAGATTGACGAATATATGGATTTCAAAAGGCTTGTAAAAAGAACTCAATAGTATTTCTGAAGAAATACATTCATGTGATAATGCGTCAATTCATACACTATTTAACAACACGTCATAAGTGTTAAGTCTAATTCAATTAGAAGGGATGGAACAATTATCAATAACTATTTCAATTGCAATTATTTATATTTACTTGTGCAGTATGTATTAAAAGATAAATGTTTTATTGAATGAAGCTTCCATCATCGTGATTGAATTAGGTAGAATATATTTCCTTAAATGATCCTGCCCGATAGATTGCAAATTTATTATTTTCTCTTCTTTGTCTATGTAACAATTTTAAATTTGGAGTTAAGAATTTTTAGTCTTTTCAAATTCTTTATGGTTAGAATCTTCCCAAACATATATAGTCATTTATTTTTTCACTCTATTACCTTGACATTAAGAATGATCTCATGTAATTGTGTAAGTATGTATTTATATTAATATATATTTAAATATCAAAGACTTGGACTTGGACTTGGGTCATGCGCTTGGATCGGACCCTAAAATAAATATTTTTATAAAGCTTAAATATTAACTCTATAAATAACAATGATTTTACAGACAAGAATAGTATATATATATATATATATATAT
>NW_006240451.1:4153-6160 GCF_000226075.1 Solanum tuberosum
TATATAAAATAACTACAAAAACTACCTGCATTGACCATTTCTTCAACCCTCGTGTCATTTCTACGGTTCAAGACTGATTGCTCTACATCAATCCAAATAAAGCAACCATCATACTTATGTTTGAACATGAATACAGGGTCTTCCACAAGTTTTTCAATATACGAATTTGACCCTCCAACAATAATTGGAACACATTGAGTCTTCAAAATATTTTCTATGTAGACAATGGACTTCAGACAGAAATCTTCGACCGTGAAGTCGGAATCTGGCTCAATTTCGCTTAAAATATTGTGAAACAAAATAACTGTCAATTAATATTCACATTAAAATAAACTAATCACAAAATATGTCTGTTGTGAATATGTATACCTAGAAAATAGTGTCGTACACCTTGTTTCTCACCGTGTGTGATCTTGTTGGTCACGATATCAAGTCCCTTATAGACTTGCATTTTGTCCGAGTTGTTTATTTCTCCTCTAAAATGGGTGGAAAGGTCAACAGAGACGAGATTTTCCCGTTCCTATTGCTCCCATTATGAATTCTTCATATTCAACTTGTTGTTGTTGTTGATGAAAATATTCATTTTAGCTACACATAAAAGAAAATCATAACAATAATTAGTTTAAAATAGTAAATAATCTCATGAAAACCACTCATGCATACACTCATACATTAAAAATCATGTAAATATAAAGTTAAGAAGTAGAAACCTTGCTTGAGATGTAATAAACTATGTAAAAGAATAGATTTTTCTTGATAGGGGTTTTGAAAGAGATTGCGCTGAGCATTTATAGTAAAATGTATTTGTGGACTTATTAATTGGCATACCATATTCAGAAATACTGATATCTTTTAGGATCAGATCAATGACTTTTGAAAAATCTATACATATGTCAACTGAAATATTGGTAATGACAAGTAAATAATTTTAGGATAAAGTTATCAAATGTACATTGTTTGGAGATCTCATATAACTGGGCATTTATAGTAAAAATGTGATTATGAACTTATGAATGGGTATATACCAAATTTAAAAATAAATCATATTTGTAGCATAAGAATAATTCTTGAAAAAAACCTACAGATACGTCAACTTGAATTTGGGTGATTAGGCTTAAAAAAATTTTAGGATGAAGTTTCTAGATGCACATTGTTATGAGATCACATACAAGATTGATGAAAATATGGATTTCAAAAGGCTTGTAAAAAGAACTCAATAATATTTCTGAAGGAATACATTCAAGTGATAATTCGTCAATTCATACACTATTTAACAACACGTCATAAGTGCTAAGTCTAATTCAATTAGAAGGGAAGGAACAATTAGCAATAACTATTTCAAGTACAATTATTTATATTTACTTGTGCAGCATGTAATAATAGATAAATGTTTTATTGAATGAAACTTCCATCATCGTGATTGAATTAGGTAGAATATATTTCCTTAAATGATCCTTACCGATAGATTGCAAATTTATTATTTTCTCTTCTTTGTCTATGTAACAATTTTAATTTTGGAGTTAAGAATCTTAGTCTTTCAAATTCTTTAAGGTTAGAATCTTCCCAAACATATATAGTCATTTATTTTTTCACTCTATTACCTTGACATTAAGAATGATCTCATGTAATTGTGTAAGTGTGTATTTATATTAATATATATTAAACATTAAAGACTTGGATTTGGACTAGGGGCATGCGGTTGGATCGGACCTTAAAATAAATATTTTTATAAAGCTTAAATATTTTCTCTATAAATAACAATGTTTTTACAGGCAAGAATAGTATATGTATCTGTAGTTCGATACTAACTGTACAAAATAGGTGAAAAATCAAAGTGACCAGAAACAAAAATAACACAAGATAGAGATAATGATAGTTTATGTACACTCAATACTAATATTGTGATCATCATTTTTGAGAAATCTTTCCACAATATCTAGGCATGGTTGCAAAACAGTATTCCTCCATGCTTCGTCAACAACTTCTTTTCTATCTTCTTTGAAAACG
>NW_006240452.1:0-545 GCF_000226075.1 Solanum tuberosum
ATTTATTAATCATCACAAACACCTACAAAAAAATTGGGTAAAAAATTACATGCAATCAACGGGTTCCTCTCTAGAAGGCAAACAATGTACACTACCGAATCGTTTACTACGTAATGAATTAGATGAAATTGTAGGTAAATTAATTTTCTTTCAAATGACACCAACTTTGTATCATTTAATGTTTCAAGTAAAGCATTATGATCATTTTACCAGAGCTAGTGTAGTTGTAAAAAAGTGAAACTTCAAAAGTTCCATAATTTTGGCTTTAATTGTTCGTTTAAGGTATATCAAAACTCTATTTCATAGTCCATACCTCATTTGAACTTATAAATACCTATAATTACCCATTAGAACTAAGACACATAATTTATTAAATCATCACTAACACCGGTAAAAAACTTTGGTAAAAAAACTACGTGAAATCAGTGTGTGCCTATCTAGAAGGCAAACAATGGATTGTACCATATCTTTTAGTACGTAATTAATTAGGTGAGCCATGATAGATGAAATTGTAGGTCAATGAGTTTTCTTTCAAATGCCACAAA
>NW_006240452.1:636-1880 GCF_000226075.1 Solanum tuberosum
TTTACCAGAGACTAGTATAGTTGTAAATATGAGAAACTTAGAACATTCATAATTTTGGCTTTAGATGTTCGTTTCGGGTTTAGTAAAACTCTATTTCACGGTATATACCTCATTTGAATTTATAACACCTCTAATTACCCATTAGAACTAATACACATAATTTATTAAATCATCACAAACACCCACAATAAAATTTGGTCAAAAAACTACATGCAATCAATGTGTGCCTCTCTAAAAGGCAAAGAATGTATACTACCATATCGTTTAATATGTAATGAGATAGGTGAGCCATGTTAAATGAAATTTTAGGTCAATGAGTTTTCTTACAAATTCCACCAATATTGTATCATTTAATGTTTAAAGTGTAGTTGTAAATAAGAGAAACTTCGAACGTTCATAATTTTGGCGTTTGATGTTCATTTCGAGTATTGAAAAAATATATTTTAACAGTCCATACTTCATTTCAGCTTATATATACCTATAATTACCCATTAGAACTAATACACATAATTTATTAAATCATCACAAACACCCACAATAAAATTTGGTCAAAAAACTACATGCAATCAATGTGTGCCTGTTTGGAAGGCAAACAATGTATATTACCATATCGTTTAGTACGTAATGAATCAGTTGATCCACTATAGATGAAATTGTAGGTCAATCAGTTTTCTTTCATATGCCACAAATTTTGTATCAGTTAATGTTTAAAGTAAAATATTATGATAATTTTTACCAGAGACTAGTGTAGTTGTAAATAAGAAAAACTTCGAACGTTCATAATTTTTGCTTTAGATGTTCGTTTCGGGTATATCAAAATTCTATTTCACGGTCCATACCTCATTTAAACTTATAAATACCAATAATTACCCATTAGAACTAATACACATAATTTATTGAGTCATAAGAAACACCCACAAAAAAATTTAGACAAAAAACTACATGCAATCAATGTATTCCTCTCTAGAAGGCTAACAATCTATACTACCATGTCATTTAGTACGTAATGAATTAGGTGAGCCATGATAGATGAAATTGTAGGTCAATCATTTTTCTAAATTCTACCAATTTTGTATCTATTAATGTTTAAAGTAAAGCATTATGATCATTTTACCAGACGCTAGTGTAGTTTTAAATATGAGAAACTTCGAATGTTCCTAATTTTGGCTTGAGATGTTTGTTTAGGGCATAGAAAAACTCTATTTCACGGTCCATACCTCATTTGAACTTATAAATACCTATAA
>NW_006240452.1:2110-3341 GCF_000226075.1 Solanum tuberosum
AGTGTAGTTGTAAATATGAGAAACTGTGAACTTTCATAATTTTGGCTTTAGTAGTTAGTTTTGGGTATATCGAAACTCTATTTCATGGTCCATACCTAAAATTAGCCATTAGAACTAACATACCTAATTTACTAAATCATCACAAACATCCACAAAAAATTTGTTCAAAAAACTACATGCAATCAACGTGTGCCTCACTCGAAGTTAAACAATGTATACTACCGTATCGTGTAGTACGTAATGAATTAGGTGAGCCATGATAGATGAAATTGTAGGTCAATGAGTTGTCTTTCAATTGCCACCAATTAGGTATCATTTAATGATTAAAGTAAAGCATTACGACCATTTTACCAGAGACTAGTGTCGTTGTATAAAAGAGAAACTTCAAACGTTCGTAATTGTTTCTTTAGATGTTCGTTTCGAGTATAGAAAAGCTCTATTTCACGGTCCATATCACATTTGAAGTTATAAATACCTATAATTACCCATTAGGACTAACACACATATTTTATTAAATCATCAGAAAAAACCCACAAAAATATCTAGTCAAAAAACTACATGCAATCAATGTGTGCCTCTCTTGAAGGCAAATTATTTATACTACCATATGGTTTAGTACGTAATGAATTATGTCAGACATGATAGATGAAATTGTAGGTCAATGAGTCATTTTTCAAGTGCCACCAATTTTGTATCATTTAACATTTAAAGTAAATCATTATGACCATTTTACCAGAGACTAGTGTAGTTGTAAATAAGAGAAACTTCTAAAGGTTCATAATTTTGGCTTTTGATGTTCGTTTAGTATATAGAAAAACTCTATTTCATGGTCCATACCTCATTTGAACTTATAAATACCTATAATTACCTATTAGGACTAAAACACATATTTTATTAAATCATCACAAAAACCCACAAAAATATCTGGTCAAAATACTACATGCAATCAATGTGTGCCTCTCTTGAAGGCAAATTATTTATACTACCATATGGTTTAGTACGTAATGAATTATGTGAGCCCTGATAGAAAAACTCTATTTCACAGTACATCCCTCATTTGAACTTAGAAATACCTATAATTACCCATTGGAACTAACACACATAATTTATTAAATCATTACAAATAACCATAAAAAATTTGGTCAAAAAATTACATACAATCAATGTGTGCCTCTTTCGAAGGCAGACAATGTATAATACCATATCGTTTAGTACGTAATGAATTATGTGA
>NW_006240452.1:3369-4346 GCF_000226075.1 Solanum tuberosum
TAATAGATGTATATGTAGGTTAATGAGTTTTCTTTCAAATCCCACCAATTTTGTATCTTTTAATGTTTAAACTAAAGAATTATGACAATTTTACCAGAGACTAGTGTAGTTATAAATACTGAAACTTCGAACGTTCATAATTTTGGCTTTAGATGTTTGTTTCGGGTAAAGAAAAACTCTATTTAATGGTGCCATACCTCATTTAAACTTATAACTACCTATAATTACCCATTAGAACTAACACACCTAATTTATTAAATCATCATAAACACCCACAAAAAACTTTGGTGAAAAATCTACATGCATTCAATGAGTGCCTCTGTAGATGGCAAACAATGTATACTACCACATTGTTTAGTACAAAATGAATTAGGTGAGCCATGATAGATGAAATTGTAGGTCAATGAGTTTTCTTTCAAATTCCACCAAATTTGTATCAATCAATGTTTAAATTAAAGCATTATGACCATTTTACCAAAGACTAGTGTAGTTGTAATTAAGAGAAATTTCACGGTTGACACCTCATTTGAACTTATAAATATTATAATTACCCATTAGAATTAACACGCATAATTTATTAAATCATCACACACACCCACAAAAAGTTTTGATTAAAAAACTAGATGCTATCAATGTTTGCCTCTCTAGAAGGCAAACAATGTGTACTACCATATCGTCTAGTACGTAATGAATTAGGTGAGTCATGATAGATGAAAATTTAGGTCAATGAGTTTTCTTTCAAATGCCACCAATTTTGTGTCATTTAATATTTAAATTAAATCATTATGACTATTTTACAAGAGACTAGTGTAGTTGTAAATTAGTTAAACTTCGAACATTCAAAATTTTGGCTTTAGATTTTCGTTTCTTGTATAGAAAGACTCTATTTCACGGTCCATACCTCATTTAAACTTATAAATACCTATAATTACCCATTCGAACTAACATACATAATTTATTAAATCATCACAAACACC
>NW_006240452.1:4681-5356 GCF_000226075.1 Solanum tuberosum
AGGTCAATGAGTTTTCTTTCAAATTCCACCAACTTTGTATCAGTTAATGTTTAAAGGAAAGAATTATGACCATTTTACCAGAGACTAGTGTAGTTGTAAATTAAAGAAACATCAACCATTCATAATTTTGGCTTTAATTGATCGTTTCAAGTATATCAAAACTCTATTTCATGGTCCATACCTCATTTGAACTCAAAAATACCTATAATTACCCATTATAACTAACACAAATAATTTATTGAATCATCACAAACACCCACAAAAAACATTGGTAAAAAAAGCAATCAGTGTGTGCTTCTCAAGAAGGCAAACAATGGATTGTACCATTTCGTTTAGTACGTAATTAATTAGGTGAGCCATGATTGATGAAATTGCAAGTCAATGAGTTTTCATTCAAATGCCACTAAAGTTTTACCACTTAATGTATAAAGTAAAGCTTTATGACCATTTTACCAGAGACTAGTGTTGTTGTAAATAAGAGAAACTTCGAACATTCATAATTTTAGCTTTAGATGTTCGTTTTGGGTTTAGAAAAACTCTATTTCACGGTACATACCTCATTTGAATTTATAAATACCTATAATCACCCATTAGAACTAAAACACATAATTTATTAAGTAATCACAAACACCCACAAAAGAATTTGGTCAAAAAACTACATGCAATCAATTTGTG
>NW_006240452.1:5443-6156 GCF_000226075.1 Solanum tuberosum
TTAGGTCAACGAATTTTCTTTCAAATTCCACCAATTTTGTATCATATAATTTTATAAAGTAAAGCATTATGACCGTTTTACCATAGACTAGTGTAGTTGTAAATAAGAGAAACTTCGAACGCATATAATTTTGGCTTTAGATGTTCGTTTCGAGTATAGAAAAAATCTATTTTAACGGTCCATACCTTATTTGAACTTATACATACCAATAATTACCCATTACAACTAATACACATAATTTATTAAATCATCACAAACACCCACAAAAAAATTTGGTCAAAAAACTACATGTAATCAATGTGTGCCTCTTTGGAAGATAAACAATGTATACTACCATATCGTTTAGTACGTAATGAATTAGGTGATCCATGATAGATAAAATTGTAGGTCAATAAATTTTCTTTCATGTGCCACAAATTTTGTATCATTTAATGTTTAAAGTGAAACATTATCATCATTTAACAAGAGACTAGTGTAGTTGTAATTAAGAAACACTTCGAACGTTCATAATTTTGGCTTTAGATGTTCATTTCGGGTATATCAAAATTCTATTTCACAGTCCATACGTGATTTGAACTTATAAATACCTATAATTACCCATGACAACTAACACGCATAATTTATTATATCATCACAAACACCTACAAAAAAATTTGGTGAAAAAACTACATGCAATAAATGTGTGCCTCTCTAGAAGGCAAACAATGTATACT
>NW_006240453.1:0-1146 GCF_000226075.1 Solanum tuberosum
TAGCAATAACTACAACCTTTAGCCATTCAGACTCCGTACCTGAAAGACTATGCATGAAATCTACCATCCATCTACAAGAATATTATGAAATAGAATATAGGTCTAACTATTCAGTTAAGAAAACCTAGCTTACTTGGGGCGAAGCAAATGCTACAGAAATTTGATCGCGAGCTTTGTCTCCTTTTGTGAAGTTTTTTGCTTATTTTTGGCGTAAAATAATGATACAATACAAAATCAATCACAAATGGCCTAAATGTTTTAAAATTATATCATAATACCAAATGCTCGGCCAACCTCATGATTTTCCCACCTAATATAGGTCTTTCCCACTATTAATTCACCTAGGATTACTAACATCATGGTTACACTAGTGCTTTGTGGTAAATAAAATCAAGAATTGCATTTTTTAAGAACTACCCAAGGTTTTACACCCTAAAATCTTCAAAAAATCACATTTTTCCTATCTTAGGATGAATTCAACTCCCCCACACACACGGTCACAAATATTGCTTACGTTTACGAAAATTCCTCATGAAAAACTGTAAATTTGCCTTAAATCACCATTTTTTTCTTATCCAAAACATTGTTGGATGAATATGGGCAATTTTAGGGATTTTTCCTACATTTATAACAACTTACCCCACTATAGCAGCCTAGAACGACTATTTTTCTTAGTCATAATGACATGACGGGTTGTTACAATAGATACTAATTTACTCATTGCTCGTTCCAGAGCGATCACACAAGAAACAACTGGGCTAAGTCAAGAAGAAAGTGGTGCCAGACTCCTCAAACAAATGAGGATGTTTGTGCCGTAGGTCCTCCTCGATTTCTCAAGTAGCTTACTCAACTATATGATGCTTCTATCAAATCTTTACCAATCTAATTTCCTCTAATCTAAACTTTTGGACATCATAATAAAGCATAGCAACTGACTCCTCTTCATATTGTAGATCCTTGTATAGCACTATTAAGTCTCACTTGATAATGTACTCCCCATCCCGTGGTACCTTTTCAGCATGGATGCATGGAACACTGAATGGAATATAAATAACTTGGTGGCAAGCTAACCTATGCACTACTTGCCCTACATTGTCAAGAACCTCAAATAACCCAATATGTCGAGGGCTATGCTTACCCTTCTTA
>NW_006240453.1:5278-6082 GCF_000226075.1 Solanum tuberosum
GTAACAATCATTAAGTTATATTGTTATGGAAAGTCAGGTTCATTACCTCTTATTCATATCATTAATAACCACAAACTGATCACCCAAGCATTCACACGACTCTTAAAGCCAGATACCAATTGGAACCTTCCCGGTTCTAATCTTTCCTTGCTTGAGTCCCTTCAGCTGTAACAATGGAATCTAGTTTACCTTGTCGAGAAACCAATAGGAATCCTGATATACAATTGGACTCACCTCATATGACAGGAGACACACCACACAAAAGGAGTGAAGAAGTGACACAAGTTTCTAAAATGATTTATATCCTGATGATTCAATATGGACTTAACACCAAATTGTTATGATCCCATAGCCCCAAACTTAACGTCCCACATGATCACACATGTGGGATTTGATACCAAATTGTCACGATCCAACCCACTTGTCATACAGTCACCTACTCTAACACCTAGATAGGAGAACTATTAACCCCAAACTTAATGTCCCACGTGATCATAGATAAATCCATATATGAGTCCAACTTACCTTTCAAGTAACCTGGACCACTCAAGAGTTCATAAAATATCAGTTTGTAGTTTTTGACATGAAAATATGATCTACATAGGAACCATCCCAGCATTAAAACACAAACCCAACCATTTATGGACCAACACATGACAAATATAACACAATAATCAAACCTAGTTTTGTCATGAGACCCATACACAAATTGATACTATATCGGTCTGGTATCCAAGTCAACCATTGTTAGTACATACCAGGTGTGGTATCCGAGCCAACTTGGTATTTTTTATTAGTGTGGTA
>NW_006240454.1:0-6052 GCF_000226075.1 Solanum tuberosum
TTTAATTTAAAAATGACCTGGAGGGTCATTACAGGTGCTCCAGTATTGTTCTTGAAAAAGAAAGATGATTCTCTAAGAATGTGCATTGACAATCGGCAGTTGAACAAAGTCACAATCAAGACTAAGTATCACATCCCAAGATTAATGACTTGTTCGACCAACTTCAGGGTGCTAGTTACTTTTCTAAGATAGACCTCAAATTCGGCTATCATCAGCTCAGAGTAAAAGATAGTGACATTCCAAAGACAGACTTCAGGACTTGATATGGTTATTATTAATTTGTAGTTATGTCTTTTGGACTAACAAATGCTCTTGCAACGTTCATAGACTTGATGAACATGGTGTTCAAACAGTATTTGGACTTGTTGGTCAATGTCTTTATTGATGATATCCTTATTTATTCTCGGAGTGAGGAGGAGCATGTGACTCATCTGAGAGTTTTTCTGCAAACTCTCAAAGATCGCCAGCTATTCGCTAAGATCAGCAAATGTGAATCTGGTTACACTCTGTCACGTTCCTTGGTAATGTGGTATTCAGCAAAGGGATCTGAGTGGATTCTCAAAAAATTAAGGCAGTAAAACACTGTCCCAGACCCACCTCTCCAATAGATATTAGAAGTTTCTTGGGTTTGGCCGGTTATTATAGGAGTTTGTTGAAGGATTTTTATCCATAGCTTCCCCATTGACCAAGTTGACTCAGAAAAAAGTCATATTTGTGATAAGTCTAAGAAAAGCTTCTTAGAACTAAAGACTAAGTTGACTACAACTCCCGTCTTGACTTTACCAGATGGTTCAGATGGGTATGTAATTTATTGTGATGTATCCAGGGTCAGCCTAGGTTCTGTGTTGATGCAGCGGGGTAAGGTCATAGCTTACGCTTCTAGGAAACTTAAGGTTTATGAGAAGAACTACCTGACTCTTGACCTTGAGCTTGTAGCCGTAGTATTTTCCCTAAAGATTTAGAGACATTACTTTTATGGTGTTCATGTTGATGTGTTCACAAATCATAAGAGCCTCCAGTATGTGTTCACCCAGAAAGAGTTGAATCTTCATCAGAGGAGATGGCTTGAATTCCTTAAAGACTATGACATGAATGTGCTTTACCGCCCAGGTAAGGCCAATGTAGTGGCTGATGCTCTCAGTAGGCTGTCTATGAGTAGTGTAGCACATGTAGAGAAAGAAAGGAAAGAGCTAGCCAAAGAGGTTCACCAACTTGCTCGCTTAGGAGTTTGCCTTACAGACACATCAAATGGTGGGGTGATAGTTTAGAATGGATCAGAATCTTTGTTGGTAGCGGAGGTTAAGAAAAAACAAGATGGTGATCCTATATTACTTTAGTTGAAAGGTGCAGTTCATCGCAAAAAGTTGAGGTTTTCTCCCAAGAGGGAGATGGTGTGCTTCGTTACCAGGGTCGCTTATGTGTTCCTAATGTGGGTGAGTTGAGGAAGCTGATCCTTACAGAAGCTCATAACTCCAGGTATTCCATTCATTAGGGTGCCACTAAGATGTACCGCGATCTACAGGAAGTCTTTTAATGGAATGGTATCAAGAGGGACATAGCAGATTTTGTGTCTAAGTGTTATAACTGTCAACAGGTTAAAGTAGAACATCATAAACTAGGAGGTATGACTCAGAAGATTAACATTCCTACATGGAAGTGGGAAGTGATAAACATGGACTTCATTACGGGTTTACCTCGTACTCGCACACATCATGACTCCATTTGGGTAATAGTGGACAGAGTTACTAACTGCGCTCACTTCTTGGCTGTCAAGACTATAGATTCAGCAGAGGACTACACCAAACTCTACATCCATGGGATAGTCAGGTTACATGGGGTTCCCTTGTCTATCATCTCATATAGAGGTCCTTAGTATACCTCTCATTTCTGGAAATTGTTTCAGAAAGGTCTTGTACCCAGGTAAATCTTAGCACAACATTTCATCCACAGACGGATGGTCAGGCAAAGCATACAATTCAGACCTTAGAGGACATGTTGAGAGCTTGCATGATCAATTTCAAGGGTAGTTTGGATGATCACCTACCTCTCATTGAGTTGCCCTATGTCACGACCTAGGGGTACCCCACAGACATAACATAGCGTACAAGACCCTAAAGTACCTCATACAAGCCACTTAGCTTTCATAACATAAGATAATAGAAAATGGTGCGGAAATTTAAAACATTTTCCATACAATCAAAGACTTTTATAAAACGAGCTGAAGTGATGTCAGTTTTCTCAAACCATCTAAAACCATAAATGTCTATAGGACGCAGCCCATACAATAGTTCTAAAGATAAAATGAAAGAAAACATAAGAACATGGTGACTATCTCCTCGGATACTATGAGGACTCACCAAAGCTTCAATCATTGCTCTACTATGATCCTAGCAACGAGGATGGAAGTGCAATATCGCCGGACCCTACATTTGATAAAAATGTAGGCAAGAGTATGCATTAGTACAAAATGTAACAAATATGATAGCTAGTATAACATCATCAAGAGAATAACCTAAGCATTAGTCAACATAAGACATAATCTATAAGCATAAGACATAACAACATAGACATAGGCATAATCAAGGCATGTAGATCATCATAATATAAGAGAAACACTTCATAAGTAACCTCAAAGCATACTTGTGCAAGGCTTGGATAAGACCCCATAAATCTCACCCATGCTAAGTAAACCATTTTAGGCCACCATTCATGTTCATCATCTTTTGATCTCCTCCTTAGGTTATTTCTCATAGACAAGGGAACATTCAGTTTTAGTCAAACATATCAAGGAAGGCAACTCTAGCAACAACCCAAGCTAAGCATACATCATATAAGCACTTCTCATATAAAAACATACTTATGATACTTCCTTAAAGTAATCTTGATTCATCATAATCATGATACTTTGAGTAGGGACTTGTCCCTCTTTAGCTATATCTACTATTCATGGAAAAATACTTCTTTACTAGTCCAATACAAAGATTACTCGTGAATGGTTACGATTTACCAATTCAAGGCTATCAAGAAAAAACACCTCATCATGCTAGACCAAGCTATCATGGAAACCACACTCTCATGCAAGTCCGAGCTACTCAAGGAAGGGTATTATTGCTCAATCCAAGCTACCAATGAAATGGTTTGGCCTTACCAAGTCATGCTATCATGCAAGCATTCTATTATGCTAGTTCAATCTAACCTTAGGAAGGGTACGATTTCTCTATCCAAGGATATCCATGATATCTAGTACTCAAGCTAACATGCATGGTGTTGTCTTACCAACTCAAGCTTATTCATGAAGGGATACCATATCACAATTTCAAGCTATCATAATTAGCATGCTTTGATTCATTTTAGCTGAGCAAACCTTTCAACCTAGAATCATACTATGTGAGGAAACCTTTCACATTCATGCATTCATACATTCATAAGGTAGATTATGTGGTAAAGTCCTTCCACAATAATTTTATCTACTAGTCTAATATTATCATATAAGCATCACTCTCAAAGCCTTAACATTCATAATTCATCATATTAGTTTTTCTCTCAAAGCTCTAGTATTCAACATTCATAACTATTGTAACACCCTGTGTCCAAAGAAAGACATTTAGCAGCTTTCCAGGTGTTGGTGCAGCCAACCACGCCGGCCACCCACGGCCCGTGTTGACGATCACAGACCATAGGTGTGGTTCGTGGTTAGAACCCCAGAATCCCAAGTTTCTGACTCAGGTTGACAACCCACCAGGATGGTCCATGGGTCGGACCACAACCCGTCGACTGGGTCCATCATTAGGCACTCAAAAATAGTCCAAGTCTTGACTAGGGAAGGGACCTACGAACCGTAGGTCTGTCCACACCCCTAAAGCTAGCTCCTACTCCTCCTCCTTTCCTTTAGGATAGGATCCTCCTTGGTCATTTTTACATAACACTCTCGGCCGCCCAAGAGGACTGGCTATGTTTCTCTTTATACGCAATATCTTGAAAGGCAAAGAAAAAGATCTACCGTGGCCTTATGTTGGCATGGGATTTGGGTTACAAGCAGGTCATTCTTGAAACAGATTTAGAATATTGTTTGCATGCTGTGATTCATTTGATTTCCTCTAATCACCCTCAAGCACAACTGATCCAAGCTTGCAGGAATCTTGTTCAAAGGGATTGGCAGTGCTTTTGTAAGCATACTCATAGAGAAGAGAGAAGGTAAGATCGCGGCCGACTGGTTGGCATCTGAAGCTCTGAAGCAGCCGCCGGGTTATCAACAGCTTTTGACCTGTCTGCCTGGACATAAGATACCTAAAAAAGAAGAAAGAAAAGGAAAACGTTATTGTAAATGGCACGAGAAATGGACTCACTCTACAAATAATTGTGTAAATTTCAGGAATCTGATTCAAGATTACTTGGACAAAGGTTTGTTCCGGATAGCAGACCGACCAATGGGAATCGAGACATCACCGTTTGCGGGAGCAGTAGAGAGATCAATATGATGTCTGCTGACTTAAGGAAGTTGTCTGACCCACAGAAAGAGTTGGAGGCGGCTGAGCACATCCCATCCCACAAGAGTCAAGCCCTTCAACGGGTTAAACGTGCCATAAATGGGCTTTTAGTGGACTCAAAAAAGAAATCTTGATATAATAGATATCCCGCTAAGAGGAGGATAAAAAAAGCTTATGATGAGCCCATCACAGAGATGCACAGAGGAAGAGAACGAACGTCAGTCTCTTGAGCGACCGATCAAGAAATGCAAAGATAAGGGGAATGGTTAGTGATGAGAGCATAGGACAGAGAAAGTTCCTTCTCACTCTTTTGAATCCCAAGGATTGCCTCAGGGAAGAGGCCAGTCACTGAAAAAGCCATCTCGATTGGTATCATTCAAATGCGAATATAGGCCTGATTGAAGCATAAAAGTGAAATAATAATAATGAGAGGCTTTTGTCCGTTGATGGTCATCTTACCTGTCTCCTACGCTACGCTCTCAACTGGATCAATCGCTTTGTCCTGATTTATTGAAGAGGTGCCCTGTGGAACATGTTTTATGGAATTGAACTCTTTATTCCATATTTCTTTTCTTACTGATTGAATGAAACTTATGTAGTCGATCATGATGGGAAGATCCCGCTAGGATCTCGGCACCCCTCCTCTGCACTTATTCCATCTATTTAGTCAATGTAAGTGATTTCATACGTCAAAGTCTAATGAGAAGATATTAAGAGTCAATGTAAGTGATTTCATACTCCACAAATATCAACTAGAATAGTTGGCAAAGGCAATCTTTCGTTGAAAGTCATTTCAGTACATATACACTATAGATTCTCTTCGTTATATCGCAATCGTATCCTCCCTCCAGCAAATAAGGTGGAGTGGGCAAGGCAGAGAAGACAGGAAAACACAAGCTCAAACTTCAGCATTTCCATTACCTGCTCCAGTAAAGGAAGCATTTCCTTTGAATAAGAACTAGAATAGGAATTTGGTCGGGAGCTAAGAGAGATTGGAAAGGTTTAAATAAGAGTGTGCCTAGCGTCTTTCGCCCTCTTTTATTAGAAGAAGGAAGGGGCGCGACCCCACTCATCTCGAAGAAGTAGCTCTTTCAACTAATCCATACTTTTCCTCTCCTTATAGTCAAGTGGCCCAAGGGCCCCCTCTATATTATTATTAATTAAGGCTGTGTAAGGGTGTGCCTATTTTCTTTCTCTTAACTCAGAAGTTCCTTTTTTTATTTTTAGTTAAGATAGTAGTGGATCGCGAAAGCAAAGCTTAAAGGGCGAAAGTGCTCTACCTACCCTCTCTTGTTTCAGGTATTCCACTCGTTCTCAAAGTATATAGCTCTAGTAGTCCTTTCTGCCTATTACACCCCTTCGCTCTAGTGATCGCTTTGTATACTACGCTTCTTATCCAGCGTATTGAACTCGTTTATTCCACTCGCTCCCTAACTCTAAGAGCAACTCCTCTTTTTAGAATTGTTGAAGAAACTACTAACTCTAACTATTTAACTGCACTGATCGGGGTCGATCTCACTGACCCCTTACTTCACCACGCCCAAGCCGGAGGCTAAGGAGAGCAG
>NW_006240455.1:0-565 GCF_000226075.1 Solanum tuberosum
CTACAACTCTAAACGACACTTGTATAGAAGAAAGCATTTTTAAACCCAAGCAATCAAATGGCTCTCTACCCTCCTAACTGTTCGGGTGCATATTCGTTCTCTTAGACTCGACAAGCCAATTCATGTGGATCACACCATGACACAAATTGACCAACTGACACGCAACATACACCTTCTCACTATCACCAAAGTACCAAATTTCCGACAATGTAACTAATGCTGAGTGCTGAGTGACTTTCTGCCCTCCTTGCCATTTCATTCGGCTTTCAACCTCTATTTTCCTTGTTTTTTTTGTTTTTTTTATTTTTTATTTTTTCATCCTATCATTTTACTTGCTTTCCCTTAATTTTCTTAAACCACGAATGTGACTTCAGACTTTGTAGCTCTTTTTACTTTTATATTAGCTTTCAACAAGTCACATCCTTTTTTTTTTCTTTTTTTTTCACATCACCTTTTTCATACCTATTTTTCTTTCAGTTCTCTCTTTCATAGTCACCCTCAACTTATGGATCTTCCATTAGTTGAGGTACACAATACCCGATGTCAGGTCAGGGCCAAGATTGAA
>NW_006240455.1:1951-2025 GCF_000226075.1 Solanum tuberosum
TTTGCATCCATGGCTAGATGTGATGCAGTAGTGTGGCCATCTGAGCCTCTAACTTCTGTACTCTGGCTAGTGGG
>NW_006240455.1:2148-6040 GCF_000226075.1 Solanum tuberosum
GTCGGCGTGGTCTGGGATAATGGGGTCACCGCCCTGTGCCTGCCCCACTGTGTCTGCAAGATCGGCACCCAAGGGAGGTACTTGAATTTGGGGCTCTCTGCGAGGTGCATCCACATTTGCCTCATCTCGAATAAGGCCGATGTCCAATGCCCCTGTAGGGTGGACTAACTTGTCACAATGCCAGATCGGCACACCAGAGTCCCTACACAGATGAAAAATCAGAAATGGGAAGGGGTAAGTAGTGGAGGTCCTGAAAGCCCTCTCGTGAATTTCTGCCAGCAGCATGCGGGCAAAGTCGATCTCCACGCCTGCTACCAATGCCGCAACCATGACCGCTCGGTCCCAAGTGACTTGATTATCAGCTTTTGTCGGCGACACTCTGTTTCGTACCAGCAGCCAGAAGAACTTGCCCACAAAATTTAATGTGGCCATTCAGATGACCAACCGTGGAGCGGCGACCCATTCCGCACGCTCGCCATCTGCAGCAATATATCTGGCCAACCATCATAGAATAGCCTCTCGCTGCTCAGCATTCCTCTGGAAAGCACCACTCCGTACGATGTCCCATCGGTAGTCGAATTCTGAAGTGTTAAGAGACCTAGAGTGACCCGTGGTAGGACCATAGAGTAAACGGATAATGGTGGCAGGTGATATGTCCACCGGACAACCTCGGACCATAGTGGAAGTGAGAGGGTCTTGGGCTAAGGGCTTTGACCTTTTGGTAATCGTACCGTGGAGAGTGGCGACATATGAGGCGTAGAACTCTCGCACCATCTCCTCACTATACGTCCCTGGGTCTCGCGCCATCCAGTCACACCTGTGAAAGTTAAACAGCCGGTGGATGTCCGGGACAGTGTGCAAGCTCCCTGTGAGGACTCTGCGCTCCTCTGTAGTAAGTCGGGCCATTTTCTGTTTGGCATTGATCATCTTGGCATCCCTATATATTTGCCATTGGCCCTCTACGCACCATCTATTAGGCTCAGCAGCTACTGGAGTGGGGTCATCATTCCGTGATACCGGTATGGACTCTGAGCTAGTTGCCTCATCAGACGAGGCTGCTTGGTCATTCTCACCAGATTCTGTGGCAGATTTAGCACTGGACCCTGCAGCGTGGTCAGGCTCAGATCCTGAAGGATGGGCAGACTCGGAGCCTGAAGCATGGTCGGATTCAGGTCCGGACATAGACCCCTCTGAACTGGAAGCAGCCCCAGTTGGTGACCCGATCAGTGTGTGCTCCACATCAGACTGGGAGACAGTGACTACGTCGGGAAACACCTTCCGGGGGGTGCCTCTTGGTGCAGCGCGAGAAGTCCTAGGGTTGAGAGGTACATATATTGGATCTGTGTCGGCATCTGTTTCCTCATCAATTAATCGGAAACTAGGGGCAACAGATTTTGACTTGCCCCTCTTTGAGTAGGTGACCATCTTCTTGGGTGCCATTGTACCTGCGGGAGCGATATTAGTGCCCACGACTAACCAAAACTATACTAAGACAAAGTAGAAAGACTACAAACGATCAGCAACAAAATCCCAAAAATTTTCAGATAGATGCTACAGTGGTCATCCACGGGGGAGACCTACGATCCGTAGACTGATCTACGGTCCGTGGATCTCTTCCGTGGATCAGGGGGCCCTGACATATAGGTTGCAGGTAGAAACCACGGAAGTGCAGAACGGCCCGTAGATGGATCTACGGACCGTAATCCACCTCCGTGGTTTCACAATTGGTGAAATTTTTCATGTGCATCCATTTACGAAACCTATCTACGGTCCGTAGATGGATCTACGTTCCGTAGATGGGGTATCGTGGATGCCATTTGTGCCAGGTATCATACAGTTTTAGCCTTAGTTTCCACCATTCACACAATCTCATCATGCATTTACAACATTAAATTATGCTAGTTCTTCATTCTTAAGATTCCGACCGATTATTATACCAAACAATTTAAACTAGTTGTGGAACCCTAAGTCGAAACTAGCATATAGTTATTACGATCATATACAATAATGCTACACAATCACTATCTATCGTTCCAAGGGCATTGTACTTTTCAAGTTTATCATGCAATTTTATCTAACAATTACCCAAGGTCAAGATCTAACTCCCGACTTTCTATATTCAATCTATGAATCGAAATTCAAAGTGAAGGGAAAAGTCTATTACCTTACAAGCAACAAGGAGTGGGGTGATTGCGTGATGAAACTAAGTTTAGCAAGACCAAGGAGTCACCTCGTCGTTACTGACCAAACACCGGACCCTTTTTGTTAAATTTTGGGATGGGTTGTATTCAAGTTGGGAAATTATGGAAGGAATGATATGATGGAGGAGTTATGGAGTGATTTGGGGAGGTTAGGGAGTGTTAGAAATGGTTTTGGGAGTAATGGAGGGAATGGGGATGGTTTAAAACAAATGGGGTTTTTTTTTTTTTCTAAATAGGGGAATCCGGGTCGGGTCAGACAACCTGAGGTATGGACTCACGAGACCCCGTCTCCGGTCCGTGAGTCAATCTACGGTCCGTAGATAAGGACCGTCGATCACTCTTTGACTTAGAAAAATTTAGAAGCGTACCTGGGATCTACAGACACCATCCACGGTCCGTTAGTTAAACGACGGACCGTCGATGGGCTCCGTAGACTTCTGCACCAAACCATTTTCTGCAGATTTTTCGTGGTGTACCTACACATGCTGCAACCAATGGGCTATTTTTTTTACATTTTCTGGACACTTTTTATACACGGACCCTATTCTAATTCTAGCCAACACTAGTACAAAACTAAAAGAACTATCAAATTTAATACAGGGAGGAAATCAAACAAAGCAAACCCCTAAAAAAAACAATAATCCTATCGTTGGCTAGATTGTACATCTTGGGTTGCCTCCCAAGCAGCGTTTGATTTAACGTCGCGGCACGACGCATGCCTCTTGATTACTCAGACTTCATCAAGATTGTAGGCCTCAATCACTTCTTGCACAGTTTCAGTATTTCTCAGGTAGATCTTGATCCTTTTCCCGTTTACCATGAACCTTGTTCCATTTTCTTTTTCAAGCTCAACCGCCCCATGGGGGAACACTTTTGTGAGCAAAATTGGCCCAGTCCATTTGGACTTGAGTTTGCTTGGAAACAAACATAACCTAGAGTTGAATAGAAGCACAAGATCTCCAACCACAAATTCTCGCTTTTCAATTCTTTGATCATGATACCTCTTCATCTTTTCTTTGTACAAGGCTGAACTTTCATAAGCTTTTAGGCGAAACTCATCAAGTGTATTCAGATCGTCCATTCTTTGATTAGATGCGGCGCCCCAATCCAATTTTAACTTCTTCATTGCCCACATCGCCTTATGCTCTAGCTCTACTGGTAAATGACAAGATTTCCCATATACAAGTTGATAAAGAGACATGCCTATTGGGGTGTTGTATGCAGTGCGATATGCCCATAGAGCATCATCAAGCTTCCTTAACCAATCCGTTCTATTAGCATTCACAGTCTTTGCCAATATCTGCTTGATCTCTCTGTTGGACACTTCAACTTGACCGCTAGTCTGTGGATGGTAAGGAGTGGCTACATTGTGACGGACACCATACTTTCTCCAACTAGTGCCTTGAACAACTTATTGCAAAAGTGAGAACCTCCATCGCTATTAATATCCCTCGGTGTACCAAATTTGGAGAAGATATTATTTTTCAAGAATGCGGTTACACTTTTACCTTCATTGTTGGAGAACGCTACAGCTTCCACCCATTTTGATACATAATCAACCGCAACAAGAATATACTTCATCCCATATGAACTCACAAATGGACCCATAAAATCAATGCCCCATACATCAAACAATTCTATCACCAGTATAGGATTCATAGAGAGCTCTTGCCTCTTTGAAATCCCTCATT
>NW_006240456.1:0-6036 GCF_000226075.1 Solanum tuberosum
ATGTACATGCTTTTAGAACACTTTGAGAGTAAAGTGAATGTGATTATGATCTAGTGGTTGTGTTGTTGGATGATTATCCTCATGTACACATTTATGTATGAATATGGTATGATGTGAAAGGTGTTCTCACAATATTATGATTCTAGGTATGAAAGGCTATCTCATCTATTGAATCTATGAGCTATAGTATGAATTTTGTTGGATTGAGTGTCAAGACATTTTTCCATGAATATGAACTTAAGTCAAGATTTAAATATGTAATCTATTGGAATTAATGCTTAGTACTGAGTGGATATGAATATGAGATGGAAACTTTTACACTAGTTGAGTCCGGCTTTCCAAATGGGTTACTTCTACCTTAGTTGAGTCCGGGTTCCCAAAAGTATGTATCTCATGAGATAGAAACCTTCTACCATAGTTGAGTCCGGGTTTCTAGTAACAATCTCCTTATCCCATAACTATGTGCCCACATAGGTCTTTAGCTAGTGGATCCACCTAAGTTAAGAGTATGGTTCTACCTTAGGCAAGTAGAACAACCCCTTTTTGCTGAGAGGTAGACACCAAATTCCATGTTAGCTCACATGGTCTATGTCGGTTAAGGCTTATTCCAACTAGTAAAATAATATGAACAAGAATATGAAATATGGACTATGGTTACTTAAGAATCTTTACTTAGTATGGGTGAAATTATGGGATCATACTCATGCATTGCACAAGTATGCTTTGAGGGTATCTATGGTATGTCCCTTTTATGATGTGATGATCTATGAGTTGATTATGCTTATGACTTATGCTTTTCCACTATCTTCAAAATGATGCTTTGACTTAGTGAATTGCATGCATTCAACTAAAATGTCCCTTTTAGCATGTTTTCATGATTTTTGTGCATGACTATCATACTTAGTGCATTTTTGTATTAACCCATATTTTCCTACATTTTGCCCCAAGTGTAGGGTTCGGTTCTCAAGGTGGTCCCCATTGTGGCTAGAGCTTGGAATTGATCATTCTCCTTGCTTTTTTGGTGAGTCCTCATGATTCGAAGTCAAATATTATCATTGTAGTTTCATTCTTGTATTTTCACTTTTGGATTATGTTGTTTTGGGTTCTGACCCTATTTTGAGTTAAGTATTGTAATAGATGGTTACTTGAGACAAGTCTAGACTTCCGCTTTCCTTTATGAAAATTTTGAACTTGAAATGTGGTTTTACTCTTTATTGTTCTATGCTTATGTTATGATATGCTAAGTGGCTTACATGGCGCCTTTCGGGGTTCTATGTGCCTTGTTACGTCTAGGGGGTACCCTTGGGTCGTGACAAACTTAGTAATCAGAGCACAAGGTTTAGAATGATTCTTGCAAGATGTTTCATAAGCCACGTCTAGTAGAGTCTTGTTCATGGGTGTGAAGCACGCCACACCTATGAATGAGAGGCTATAAGATGTTTAGCAAATTTCACCTCTTTCATTACTCTTAAGTCGTTCCTTAGAGTTTAACTCTATAAAGTCCCTCTCTTAAATCCTTCTCTTGTGTCTTCAGGAAATGAATACACGAAGGGCTAATGCTAGAAGGATGGAAGAGGAGAATGTGAATCAAGAAGCTCTTCAAGCTCCGATTGATCCTTCGGCTATGTTGAATGAGGAGGTTAGGTCTGCTTTTCAAATGTTGGCCCAAACTTTGGTGGCTCAAGCCAATAGGGATGTGGTAGCTCCGGTCAATCCTAATGTGAATTTGGCTGCTTCAAATGTTAGGGATTTTGCTAGAATGAACTCTCCCGAATTTCATGGCTCTAAAGTTGAAGAAGATAGGTTTATCAATGAGGTTTATAAAGTGCTTGACATTATAGGAGTGTCTCCACAAGAGAAGGCGGAGTTAGCCGCCTACGAATTGAAAGATGTGACTCAAGTTTGGTATACTCAATGGAAGAGAAATAGGCCGATAGGAGCGGGTCCCATAGAGTGGGAAGTATTTAAATCAGCATTCCTTGATAGATTATTTCCTATAGAGTGGAGGGAAGATGAGGTAGAAGAATTCATTAACCTTAGGCAAGGTAGCATAAGCGTTAAGGAGTATGCCTTGAAATTCACCCAACTATCCAAGTATGTTCCATCTATGGTGGCGGATCCGAGGGATGAGACGAGTAGGTTTTTGACGGGTGTGTCTAACTTGGTTAAAAAAGAATGTCATAAATGATCCATCATGACATGGATATCTCAAGGCTCATGGTATATGCTCAACAAATTGAGGAGTCAAAACTCAAGAAAAGAAATAGAGAGGTAAAAAGGGCTAGAACCGGTGATGGGAACTTCTCCAATGCTAGGTCCGATGGACAAGGTCGGCCAAGGTTCAAACAAAGGTTCTCCAACCAAGGCTCGTCTAGTTCTCCAAGGGTCAACAAGGATAGGGTTTCCAACCCTAAACCTCAAGGAGGTAATAGTGGTAGTTCTTATGTTGCTAGGCCTAATTGTGCAAAAATGTGGTAGAAAGCATAATGGCAAGTGTCTTGTTGGTACCGATGGGTGTTTTAGTTGTGGAAAGGTTGGCCACAAGATGAGAGATTGTCCAATGCTCAAGGTTAAGGGAAGGAAAGATAAACAAGCTCCTCCAAGCGGTTGCAACTCCAATGCTCAAAAGCAAAACCACTTTTATGCTCTTCAATCCCGAGGTGACCAAGAGATCTCCCCGGATGTGGTGATCGGGATGCTAAAAGTCTTTTCTATTAATGTATATGCCTTGTTAGATCCGGTGCCACTTTGTCCTTTGTGACACCTTTTGTGGCCATGAAGTTTGAAATACTTCCCGAAGTGTTAGTACAACCTTTTTCGGTCTCTACCCCGATTGGTGACCAAGTGGTGGCTAAAAGAGTCTATAGAAGTTGTCCCATTTCCTTATCCCCTAGAGTTACTTTGGTGGATTTGGTAGAGTTAGACATGTTAGACTTTGATGTGATTTTGGGTATGGATTTGTTGCATGCATGTTATGCCTCTATAGATTGTAGGACTCGGGTGGTTAAATTCCAATTTCCAAATGAGCCTATTTTAGAGTGGAAGGGAGGAAATTCTATCCCTAGAGGTCAATTTGTTTCTTGCCTTAAAGTTAGGAAAATGATCTTCAAAGGGTGCATTTACCATCTTGTTAAGGTGATAGATGTTGAGTTTGAAACCCCTTCTCTAGAGTCGTTTCCAGTAGTGAATGAGTTTTCAGAAGTTTTTCCCGATGATTTGCCCGGTATTTATCCTGAGCGGTAAATAGATTTTGGTATTGACCTTTTACCGGATACATAACCTATCTTCATTCCTCCTTATAGAATGGCTTCGGCCGAGTTGAAAGAGTTGAAAGAGAAACTAAAGGATTTGTTAGACACGGGTTTTATCCGACCGAGCATCTCTCCATGGGGTGCTCCGGTATTGTTTGTTAGAAAGAAATATGGGTCTCTTAGAATGTGCATTGATTATCGTCAATTGAATAAAGTGACCATCAAGAATAAGTATCCGCTTTTGAGAATTGATGATTTGTTTGACCAACTACAATCAAGGGGCTAGCTATTTTCTAAGATTAATCTTCGTTCGGGTTATCACCAATTAAAGGTAAGAGGGGTTGATATTCCAAACACGGCTTAGAGAACCCGATATAGTCACTATGATTTTATGGTAATGTCATTTGGGTTGACTAATGCTCCGACGACATTTATGGATTTGATGAATAGTGTTTAGGCAATACCTAGACATGTTTGTGATTGTGTTTATCAATGATATTTTGATCTACTCAAGGAGTGAGAATGAGCATATGGACCATTTGAGGATTGTATTGCAAGTTCTTAAGGACCAATAACTTTTTGCAAAGTTTAGCAAGTGTGAATTTTGGTTAAGGTCTGTGGCCTTTGTTGGTCATATTGTGTCGAGTGAGGGTATTGAGGTAGATCCTAAGAAGACGGATGCGGTCAAGAGTTGGCCTAGACCTCTAACTCCTTCCGACATTAGAAGATTTTTGGGTTTGACCGGTTACTATATGAGGTTTGTTGATAGGTTTTCCTCCATTGCTTCTCCGTTGGCGGCTTTGACTCAAAATAAGGCTAAGTTTGAGTGGTCGGAGGCTTGTGAGAAAAGCTTCCAAGAGTTGAAAGATAGACTTACATTCGCTCTAGTGTTGACCTTGCCAGAAGGTACGAATGGTTTTGTGGTATATTGTGACGCCTCTAGAGTGGACTTAGGATGTGTCCTCATGCAAAACGGGAAAGTGATTGCCTATGCTTCAAGCAAACTTAAAGTACATGAGAAAAATTATCTTACCTATGATCTTGAATTAGCGGTGGTAGTATTTGCCTTGAAAATATGGAGACATTACTTATATGGGGTCCATGTGGATATTTTCACCGATCACAAAAGTCTTCAATATGTGTCTAGTCAAAAGGAGTTGAATCTCCAACAAAGAAGGTGGTTAGAACTTTTGAAAGATTATGACATGAGTGTCCTTTACCACCCCGGCAAAGATAATGTTGTAGCGGATGCACTTAGTAGATTGTCCATGGGTAGTGTGGCTCATGTAGATAATGAAAAGAAAGAATTGGTTCGTGAGGTGCATAGATTGGCCCGACTAGGTGTCCAACTATTGGATTCCACCAAGGGTGGTGTCATGGTCCATAATGGCTCTGAATCATCCTTTGTGATGGATGTGAAGTCTAAACAAGGTCTTGATCCTATATTAGTTGAGTTGAAAGAGTCGGTACTCAAGAAATCCGTTGAGGCTTTCTCTAAAGAGGGAGATGGGGTACTTAGGTACCAATGTCGATTATGTGTCCCGGATGTTGATGGGTTGAGGGATCAAATTTTAGAGGAAGATCATAGTTCTCGATATTCTATTCATCCACCAAGATGTACCGTGATTTACGGAAAGTCTATTGGTGGAATGGTATGAAGAGAGATATTGCGGGATTTGTATCCAAATGTCATCAAAGGTCGGGAGGCTTGTCCCAAAATATAAGTATTCCCACTTGTAAGTGGGAAGATGTGAATATGGGTTTTATTGTGGGTTTGCCTCGCACTCGAAGGCAACATGATTCTATTTGGGTCATTATAGATAGGATGACAAAATCAACCCACTTCATCCCCGTCAAGGTTTCTCATTCGGTGGTTGACTATGCCAAGTTGTATATAAATGAGATAGTGAAGTTGCATGGGGTTTCTTTATCTATTATTTCGGATCGGGGTACTCAATTTACTTCACACTTTTGGAAGTCATTCCAAAAAGGGCTTGGTACTAAGGTTAAGCTTAGCACGACTTTTCATCCCCAAACCGATGGGCAAGCGGAGCATACCATCCAAACATTAGTGGATATGTTAAGGCCATGTGTTATAGATTTAAAGGCAATTGGGATGACCACTTGCCGTTAATAGAGTTTGCCTATAATAATAGTTATCATTCTAGTATCGGTATGGCTCCCTTTGAAGCCTTGTATGGTAGGAGATGTAGGTCTTTGGTTGGTTGGTTTGAGGTAGGTGAAATTTGTCTTATTGGTCCCGAATCGGTTTATGAAGCTATTGAGAAAGTTCGGCTCATTAGAGAGAGGTTGAGAACGGTTCAAAGTAGACAAAAATCTTATGCCGATGTGAGAAGGAGGGATCTAGAATTTGAAGTTAATGATTGGGTCTATTTGAAAATCTCACTCACGAAGGGTGTGATAAGATTCGGCAAGAAAGGGAAACTTAGTCCCCGGTATATAGCCCATATCAAATTTTGAAACGTATTGGGAAGGTTGCCTATGAGTTGGATTTGCCAAATGAGTTGGCTCCGGTTCATTCAGAATTTCATGTTTCTATGCTTAAAAAGTGTATTGGAGATCCGGTATCCATTATTCCCTTAGAAGGGTTGGGAGTTGACAAAAGCCTTTCCTATGAAGAGGTTCCGGTAGAGATCCTAGACCGGCAAGTCAAGAGATTGAGAAAAAAAGAAATAGCTTTCGTGAAGGTTTTATAGAGAAATCATTTAGTTGAGGTGCTACTTGGGAAGCCGAGGCCGATATGAAGTCCCAATATCCTCATCTC
>NW_006240457.1:0-346 GCF_000226075.1 Solanum tuberosum
TAGAATCAGATGCAAGTGAAATAAGTTATGGAGGAGTGTTAAAATACAAATACGATAAAGAAAAAATATAGCATCATTGTAGATATTACTCAGGAACATTTACAAATCCCAAAATAAAATGGGAAATAAATAGAAAAGAATTATATGCCCTATATAAATGCTTATTAGCTTTTGAACCATACATCGTCTATAACAAGTTCATTGTAAGGACAGATAATACGCAGGTAAAATGGTGGATCACACGGAAGATACAGGACTCAGTAACAACAAAAGAACTACGACGACTGGTATTAAACATACAGAATTTTACATTTACAATAGAAGTCATATGTACTAACAAAAATGT
>NW_006240457.1:1047-5914 GCF_000226075.1 Solanum tuberosum
CTCGAAATATAGTATCCGTCGCGGCGCGCGACACATCTCTCGAAATGGTACATCCTCTTTATTTTCTTATTCTTTCTCAATGCACATAACACTTGTCACAACCGTGTCTCAGAACAATGCAAATGACATGTTCACACAAATAATGAAGAGATGGCCATTTTCATAACATTGCACAATTCACAACAACACAATCAGGATACAACATCAACAATGATTCAACAAGCCTTTCAAACAATTCTCAACACATCACACAAACAATTGATCACATTGCCTTTTATTATCCCTTTCTCATTATTAGAATTAATCAATGTGGACAAGTCAACCCATCACCAAGTTTCATTACCCCCAAACACATATTACAAGGAAATACACTAAATTCATACACTTAACAAGGGTTTAGAAATCCACTTGCCTCAAATAGTCGAACAATCACTCAGGGACTTGAGTCTCCCTCTTTCATTGGGCTCCAAATCAATACAATCTATCCAAACAAATTACCACAATAAGATTTTGAAATTAGCAACACCCACATTACTATGTGTTTAGCCTTAAACCAACAATTCACCCAAATTCATAACTAAGTTTCAAACCTAGGGTTAAGCTTCAACTTCTCCAATATCATAAGTCTAATGATATTCATATAATTTTGTAACCCAATATTTAATTACCTATCTCAATATATTAAATAGTTAATTCATAATAAAATAAGAACTACCAACTACACAATCTGACTGGTTACGAAAATATTGCACGGCGGAGACCATATGAGGCAAAAGCATGAAATTCCTAAACTTATCTATTCATACCAGAATCACATTATGACATTAGAACAATCCTATCAACCTTACCGTTAATTCAATTCCTATCACTAACTGACAACCATTTTTGTCTCCATTTTATTTAAAAACAATTTCCAACAATATCATCCTCACGCTAATATCACCTGACAACATATCTATATATGATTTATATATATAATTTACCAAGAATCTTGAATGAAAATTACCTGATCCACTCAGTTTTCGCACTTTTTCTTGTTTTTCCGCCGCACTCCAAAATCAGTTTGTTTTTTTGATAAATTATTAACCGCACTAACATTAATTCATCTTTTTAATACATGGGCCAAGTGGTAAGGGTATTAATTAAATTATGGACTTGATCCATTATTTATCAATTATAAATAATTAATTATTGGATTACTATCCGTTACTTAAATAATCGTAGTTATCGAATATTTTAAAATTCTCAAACTAACTTTACCGACTGATTATAAATAACTCGGGGAAACTATCCAGAGGGGTAAAATGGTAATTTTATAAAAATTTCTAAAAATGACCTTCCGGGTCATTACAAGACGGATCTAGATAAATAAAATGCTATTGAAAGGATACTCAATACTATGACACTAAAGAAGAACTAAGAATAACTGATGTTGCCAAAAACCTGAGGCATAATTTCAAGAGTCAATGTTAATCTCTCAAAGTGAGCTCCTCCTTAAGATCATTTCATCAAGATCAACTACTAAGAACTGAACTTTCAAATCAAAATTTGTCAGAATTTAATCAAGAGTGATTAGCAAGCCACAAACTAACCCATGAACTCAATCTGAACTAAAACGCTCTAGTCCATAACACAATCACTAAGACAAATCTTTTCTCACATAACCACGATAAAATTCAGAATCAATACTGGCTTCAACCAGAAATGAACTTAAACCAATCGCCACACACTCATAATAAACAAACCATTATAGATCTTATTAAGACTTCCTTTTCATAACACAATCTTTTCACGAGCTTAAGTTAAAAAAAATCAGATCTTTAGACATCAGGTACTCATCAAGGAAGAATAAACTTATCTAACCCAAAGAAGGGAAAGATCAAGTAACCACCCAACAAGCAATACCCCCCAGAATGCAGAACCTCTAATAACACTCTCAAACCAAGTAATTATTCATATTAGCTTTTCTATAAGTTCTCATAAGGTTGTGCATCTAGAACTACTGGTATACTTCAACTATTTCAAACAACATCAAATTTGCCATAACTGAAATAACCATGTCTGCCCAAGATTCCTACCCTACCAAGAGGACAATCGCAGGATCGGTACAGCCGATCCACCACTAGGAATCAACCCATAGATGTGAAAACACGCGTAGTATAAGCAGTGAATCATACTCCAAATAATGTCTTGTATGAAGAAGGTGGTCACATAAGAATATACAGAACCAAGGTCGAATAACACTAGATACTCCTTCCATAGTGCCCATACAAACATTTTCATTCATCTGCCTCTATCTCTTTGATTTTTAGCCACCCACAATCAATTAGTCTAATCTCCATTACAATCGTACACATTACTCGATTCATTGAATCCCACATGATCTTCACAATACTCCATTAAAGTCAACACTCCTAATACTGATAATTCATCATAACCACACTGATCATTTACCTTACTCTCAACCCGTTACTAGTATCAAAGTCTTTTAACAACACATTATCACCTCTAAGATTTTCAAACTATGGCGCTCTCTCTTTCCAAATAAGCATTTTATGATAAATACAAATCACACCCAAGACTGATAGCATTAATGCTAAATCTAACAGTATTTTACCATCGAGATACAATAATTGAATCACACTTAATGTCAAATCCACGTAATTTTTCAAATACCAAATTTCAACTAATATTCAAAATCATCATATACCTCATACCAACACTTAACAAATTCTTGGTCACTCCAATAATTCTATATACTATAAGCTCGTAACCTTTACTCACCATCAAATGCCTATGTAACACATCATAACAGTCTAGGTTGTCTCATAAAAATAATAGTTTCAACCCCTTCAAAATCCTCAATAACAATGTATAACTGTAGGTCCATACTGTTGCGTATCCATAAGTCACCTACCATAATCTGAACAATTTAGCCCCACATAACATCACATAATCTTACAAACCTCATTGTTCTTCACCTAATTCAAAACCCAATCTTCATAAAAAAAAATGCTGATAAATCCCTAGTAAGTCTATACCAAATCAATTCACAGTTATAGTCATATTAGAACTTATATATGAAAATACATACATCCTTCACCTTCGAACCAAGAGTCTATATGAGAGGTTCTATTCCTTCACATCTCTTAAATTCTTCCCATGAAGCAAATATTAAATATCTTGAACTCTTCAATACACCATACTCTTTTTCCTTTCGCTAACTTGCTTACCAATATTATCCTTAACCAACAACCCATGATAGTTTTACCTTATCCTCTAACTCAAAGCATTACGCGAAACCCCCCTTAGGTTGTTTAACAATCAAAAGTAACCACGACTCAAATTAGGCACAAGTCCTTTCGAATGCCTCATACTCCAGGTGATTGATCATTTCTTACCTTATCAATTCATACCTTGAGAGAAAGAAAAAAAAAATACACTACCACAAACCTAAACTCACAATGAAAAACTTGAATTTTTGAATCCAATTGTGTAACTCAATCCCTTTATCTATCAACATTAGCTCATACATCAAAGATATTTATGAATTCACATATCTTAGCTTATTATTGATCGCCTATCCATCGACCTTACCATACCCTTTCTTAAAAATCCAATCGTACCCGTTACCAAACTCAAAATCATAAAAGAACTAATTATCGCCACACTCAAGTCGAACTATGTAGATTTATTCCTCAAATCTTACCCAATAATTTTTAACCCATATGAATGACATGTAACACTATCATCATAACCACAACAAAAGAGATGGAACTATGTTCCTCTAAACCCATTTGTCTACTATCTGACGATACATCTTTTGTCCTTGCACTCGAGGTAAATATCTTTGTTCTCGATCGCCTCCTTCCAAAGACTAAACTACATTCCACTAATTCTTTTAATTTGTGACTCTAGCTCCTTTCAATTCTATTCGAGTAGTGTTTCAACACATCCTACAAGAAAAAAATCTCATTATGACTGTAATTCCTTTAAGTTTTATTCGAGCGACATCCCAACTCCTCATAAAAAAATTATCATACAACCACGCTACTCACAAAATAGTAGTAAACCATACCTTAGACATTCTAAAGTCATCATTACCATACGAAATTCTTTTAACCAATAAAAATTATCATATAGTTGCATTCCAATCATAATTCATCACGAACTCTTATTACTATCATGCTTAGTAAGCCCTTTCCATCACTACGATGTCAACCTTGTCATCAATGACACCTCAAACTCAGCTATATCAATAAAATTCAAAAGACTAACTTAATTTTATATGCACTTTCTTACTAAAATTCTCAATTACCTTCATACAAGTATACTCGTTGAGACTTCCTTTACCTATAAGCTTGTCATCCTAATATTAATTCACTCCCTTGGAGCTTATCATTAAATCAGCACTACTCATTTAGAATCCTAAGGATACACTTCACAACCTAAACACATTAATATCATACCAAAGTTCCACCACTAAAACCTTCCTTATAAACAATGCTTAACCCAAGAGTCGGTAGTAACAAACTAGTTGGTTTCTCAAATATGAATGCAACATCGAATCTTATTATATGAGCGAGCATCTGATATAATTGATAACTCCTTAAGTAGTTAAGTATTTCACAGTTACCATCGACGTATCCGTTTCATATAACACTAGTACCACATCATGAAAGTTCATTAGATCCACCACTAGAACACATCATACCTACCGAGAAGATTGTACCCAAATAACGCAAACATTTCTACCCATTAAGTAACTATTATACACTACCAAATTCGTTCAGTCTCTCATCAAAAGCGATATGCATTCCTTCATAGATCAGGTCAACAACAAGAGTAACACATTCCATAACTCTAA
>NW_006240458.1:0-5908 GCF_000226075.1 Solanum tuberosum
CAGAAGAACTTGGGGCTTGGGTAGGAGTGTAAGTGGACGTACCTGAAGACCCGGAGGCCGGAGTAGGGAAGGCTGCCTCTGTAGGTAAATAATCAATATCAACATCCGGGGATGTATCCCACCGGAGCTGCTCTCCTCCCTATCCCCCCTCGTCCCGTCCGTACTCGGCCTCTATCCACCGGATGTTGGTGGAGGATGTGGGTGTAATCGCAGCATCCTTCTTCTCATCATGAGAAACTCTAACACAACGATACAACTATGTAATGAGTACTTGAAATGGAAGGGACGTCTGGTGCTGTTTTGCCCTTATGGCCATCTCGTGTTCTACAATTAACCCAAAGTTCAACCTCTTTCTAGCTTTGATCGATTCGAGACAGGTCGCCTTTGGGTGGCGGAGAATAGACTCGTTCATGATAGAATGATAGAGCTACTGATGAACCTTAACCAATACCGAGCTTCTATGTTCAAGTACTTCTTCTCAATAGGGGCTCGACCTCAATCCACTTCGGGGTGGCATCAGAAATAAGGGGAGCTAACCATCCCTTTAGGTAATCTAGAGTCTGTGCAATGATCATTCTCTAATATTGGTGCTCAAATCCTGCAGCCCTGTCAAATGCATTGTTGGTATCATTGCTGCTACATCTCACCATCCTCCCTCGGACCATCACAAACTCTACCAGTCTGAAGGCACTGGCCTTCTTCTTTCCCTTTGGTACCAGGTCACTGTAAGCTGTATAAAACTCCTAGACCCATGTAGGTATGTAAGGGCCACAGGGCCTGGTGAAGATCTCAAACTTCTGGAACCAGAGAGTGTCCTACACATTTGGGTACCTATCCACTACACCATCCGTAGACAACCTCTTTTCTTCTAGAATGGTACTCAACCCCTCAGCCTTTAACTTATTGAGTAATCGGGGAGGAGGACCCTGAACTGGTGGTGTTGTAACCACCGTCTGTTTCGGAGTTGGCACTGTATCTACAGCAGGAGGAATAGACTCCGGAATGCTAGACGAATCTTAACGAGCTTTGGTATGAATCTCTGCTCGCTAGGTCAGTAGTAATTGATCATCCTCAGGCTTGGAGAATGAAGCCTGAGAATCAAAGGACTCCCCATCACTGTTGGAGTTGTGCTTCAGTATCTCAACTATGGGAACCTTGCCCTTGCCTTTGCTTCCTTTCGAAGGTGCTTTCTTGCTTTTTGTGGTGGAAGCAGCTGCTCCCTCATTTATCACAATTCCCTATGCCCTTTTTCTAGGCGGCATGCCACTATCATCCAAATTGGACCTAGCCATATCTGCACAACGCATCGAAGAAAATGTTAGAAATCATTAAAGAAAGTTCCAGAAAGACTCACTGAACTAGTCAGTGAGCCGTCGAGTCGCTTAGGCGAGCCTGATCGGGCTCGCTGAAAGGACCATCTTGACAAATTTTCAGAATTAAGGAATGTCAGCAATAATTAGGGCCCTTCAGTGAATCGCCGACACCAATCAGTGAACTTAGACTAGCCCGCCGAATATTATAGTGTATTTTATGGGTTAGGGGTGCAAAAATGGTAATTAAAGGAACCTTTCAGCGAGTCGCCGAGTGAACTCGGCCAGATCAGGCTTCCCGCTGAAAGTTACCAAATCAATTAAGCCAAAACATGAAACTAAGGGCAATCAAAGGGGGACGTTGGCGAACCGCTGAACTATTCAGCGAGCACGACGCAGCTCGCCAAACGGCCCAACATGCTAAATTTTAACCCCATTTCCCGAATTCAAGCCTGCAGACCACGAATTTAAAATTAAAAAATCCACTATGTGATTAGTACCAGACATATATGACCTATTCCTTCCGGTACTCAGACTTCTCCCGATCTGGCCAAAATTGGCCATTTGATGACTTTTGCCCTTAAGAATGACGTCAAACACTCCATCATTGGGAAAATTTCATCATTTGGCACAATTTGGGGTTACTCAGACTTCACCCAACTAGACCAAATACAAAATAACCGCTACCCAACAATATAGAACCAAATTAATCGCACAAAACATGAGAAATCATCTTTTCAAGCATTTATGCACAAGTTCGAACACAATACGGGCAATCCGACCCATAAAACACCATCTAAACAATTATCCAGCACATATCAATTCACAATTACCGATTGCATTTGAGTTTAACCACTAAACTAAAGTACGGGGTTCGGAAAACCAACTTGTATGCCGAATTGAGAAATTGAAAAGCTAGGCAGCAAAGTATTCCAAATCTGAGCACGAGATCACACATAAAAAGCGAATAAAATAACAATAATATGGAATATCTAAAGTTCGGGTGAGAGTTTACGGGGTTAGAAATGAGAGAATATGAAAGATTTTAAAATTTTAAACCGTTTGGCCTTTTAAAACCTTTCAGTTCGCGACCCTTTCGGGAGTAAGTCATCCACGCCGAACCACTCAGCAATATGCCCAGTGGTACTTTTCCTCGCCGAGTTTTACAGGATTTCCAGTCAATTTGGGGGTTCAAATGGCGGACAAAATTGAGTTTTACAGGATTTCCAGTGAATTTGGGGGTTCAAATGGCGGACAAAATCAGGCTCGCCGACCTGTTCGGTGAGTCGCTAATTAAGCAGTTGGCTCACCTAATTTTACTGACTTCCACTTCAGATTTTGTGGGTCCAACGGTGGTCCAAGTCGAGCTCGCTGACCTCTTTGGCGAGTCACCGACTGGATCATTTGCTCGCCAAACTTCCTATTTTCGAACATATTTCACTTTTCAACCTGCACAATTAATGCCCGTTAATCAAAATCAACACTTAAAGCATTAAAGACTTGGGTTGCCTCCCAAGAAGCGCCTTAGTTTACGTCATGGCACGACAAAGGTACCCATTCAAGCTTCATTTTTTGGGTTTACCATTGAGTCACTAGGCAACCCCCCTTGTTGTGTTGGATTCAAATGTGAAGAAATTTGACCCATTTGGGTCTCCAACTGCTTAATAGAGACTGAGTGAGAGGTCACTGTCTGATTGAGAGTCGAGACATCTTCTTTCATTTCTTCAACACTTTATCAGACTCTTCAACCTTGTTGAGAATGAGTGAAAGCATGTCTTCTGTACGGCAACCCTCAGATTTCTTGGGATTTGACGCTCATGGGGAGGAACATACCTATCCTTCTCCCCCTCTCTTTCCTTCCAAGTGGCGTTGCGATCACACCAATCTCTATCATGGTCTCTCGAGCCCTCATCTCTATTCCAACCTTGATTTCCACCCGGTCTTGGGCAGTTTGCAGGATAACCTCTTCCTTGATTGGCTAGGAAGTTCACTTCCTCATTGTACAATGCTTCAAATTGTGCCTCATCAGGGTTTACTCCACCAACACCCACAACATTAACACTCTTTGTACCAACACTCATGACATTTTTAGAGAAGATATACAGCTGGTCATCATTTTGGCCATGTTTTGGTCTCTCTCTTGATCCTTTTCAATCTGTTCTTTTGTCATTCTAAAATTGAGAGGAGAGACTTGGTCCTTACGAGTGTACCATGCCCTATTGATCTTGGTCATGAAATCAAGGAGTTGAGACTCTACTTCATAGGTTTGTTGCATTATAATACCGGGAACAAGTTGATTAGCAACTCCTTTGTTCACCAAGTGGAGGCTCCTATAGAAGTATTGCAGCAATACATTATTGGGAAATCCATGAGTTGGGCATTACAACACCAACTTCTTAAACCTCAGCCACGTCTCATGGATTGGCTCACCTTCCAAGCGTTTGAAACCTTGGATACTATCTCTAAGAGTCATCAACTTTGATGGGGAAAGAATCACACTTGGAATGCAATAGTAAGCTCGTCCCAAAAAGTGATGGAATCCCTTGGCAACTCAGCCAACCATTTACTAGCCTCGCCCATAAGAGAAAATGGGAACAACCTGAGACGGATTGATTCTTGCGATATGTTCTTAAATGAGAACGGTCCACAGAAATCCAAAAAATTCTTGATATGCTCACGCGGATCCTCATGAGCCAGACCCCCAAAATAATCCTTTCAATTGAAGGAGCTAAAGCATGGTGCTTGTGATGTGAAAAACAAAGTTTCCTTCAGCCAGAGGTAAACAAATGGCTCCAACACCACCCACTTGGAGTGGGTCATTGACGTTTGGGTCATTGATATCATTGAGGTTCCCGATGTCATCTTGGGGTTTTAGTCGAACATCATAAAAGAGTAGAAACAATTACCAAATCGATTAGCCATCAACTGGGTAAGAGTAATTTAGTCTTTACAATGCTTCAATTTATAGAAAATTCAAAACCCACTTGCAAAATCTCCAAATTGAGTCTCAAAAAGCCTTCAAGTCTACTAACAAATATCAAAAACTCTAGAGAGCCAGAGGTTTACGCAAATGGCTCCAACACCACCCACTTGGAGTGGGTCATTGACGTTTGGGTCATTGATATCATTGAGGTTCCCGATGTCATCTTGGGGTTTTAGTCGAACATCATAAAAGAGTAGAAACAATTACCAAATCGATTAGCCATCAACTGGGTAAGAGTAATTTAGTCTTTACAATGCTTCAATTTACAGAAAATTCAAAACCCACTTGCAAAATCTCCAAATTGAGTCTCAAAAAGCCTTCAAGTCTACTAACAAATATCAAAAACTCTAGAGAAAACTATTCTAGACTAATTCAGCCTAAGTCAGCCTTCTAAATTAACTATTCAAAATCTAATTTATAGGTGCCAAAAATGAGCCACGCAGGGCCATTAGGTGAAGTAAGTCAGGTTCGCCGAACCACTCGGCGAACCGCCCAATGCCCTCTTCTATTGCCTTTCTGCCTTGGCTCTCAGCATCCTCAAGTCTTGTAACATTGGGCGATCTCTCATTGCATCACGTAATTACTCGGCGATTCGCTGATTGCCCCTTTTCTATCACCAACTTGGTTTCTTCCCTCAGGTTTGGCACACTGGAACTTAGGCAGTCAAAGTAGCCACTCGGCGTCACGCCAAATGCTCTTGGCGACCCTCAGGCTCGCCTTTCTTCACTTCTTCAGTTTACTTTTTTTGTTTTTACCTGTTAGTGTCCTTACTTTGCTCCACAATTAGCATACCTGAAAATTAAGGCTTTAACATCAGTTTATGGTACAAATTGAGCATTTGAGGATACTAAATTGATACAAACTCACCCCTAAATGAGTCCATATCTAGGATTCATCAAAGCTAAGGTTTAAGAATCAAGCTTTTCTCCCCCAAATTCATGGGAATTCTTCAATAAGGTATGGTAGATCTTCATCCATGGGTAGCCTTCACCCATGGAGCTACTTCAAAACCCCTTAATTTCAAAGCTAGAAAACCCAAAAGCTAGAGTTTGACTTCAATCTCATGGATTCCTTTCAAATTCATTTTTAATGATTGAATTATGTTTGTTTATGGATATATTGATGATTTTATATGATTTAAATTTGAATTCCTCAAGAATCCATGAATTCCAATATTTTCCCAAATTGGATCTCAAAGTGTGAGTATTGATTGATGCAAGTAGAATGTTAGAGAATTGTGAATGTAATGAATTGATTACTTGAATTATGTTATCATGCATATCTATTGTAGTAATTCTAGATGTATTGATGAACTATGATCCATGGTCCTTGAAGGGTAAATTATGAGAATTATGCATGATTATGAGATTTATGTATATGCTTTAAGAACACTTTGAGAGTAAAGTGATTATGACTATGATGTAATCGTGGTGTATTAGAAAGGCTATTCTCTCTATCACACACACACACTTATGAATGACGTTTCCATGATTATGATAATGATGTTGTGTTGATTGACATGCTATTCTCAATTATACACCTATGAATGTTGATTATATGTTGTGAAAGGTTTTCTCAGAAAATGGGTATTCTTAGGTTGAAAGGCTATTCTCAT
>NW_006240459.1:0-886 GCF_000226075.1 Solanum tuberosum
ATAGCACATGAAAATCGGCAAAATAGGGGGGTTTACCCCTTCTGGGCACATTTGACCTTCAAAATGGGACGTTTTGGCCGTGAGGGCTAACTTTCTCCATACCTAAGGTCTTAACGGACGTACAAGAAAAATTTTGGAAATTTTTGTCGGAAATCCCGATCACCAAAAATTCCATGGAATATTGCATACGAAAATTGGCAAAATTGGGGTTTCTTGCTTTGGGATCATTTTGCCTTTGTAATGGGACAATTTAGCCGTGAGGGTTAACTGGTTCCATAGCTAAGGTCTTAACGGTCGTCAACAAAAAATTTTGGAAAAAATCATTTCCGAATTTCAGATCACCAAAAATTCCATAGACTATAGCACACGAAAAACGGCAAAATTGGGGGTTTTCCTGCTCTGGGTAAATTTGACCTTTAAAATGTGACCGTTTTAGCCGTGAGGGCTAACTTTCTCCATACCTAAGGTCTTAACGGACGTACAAGAAAAATTTTGGAAATTTTTGTCGGAAATCCCGATCACCAAAAATTCCATGGAATATTGCATACGAAAATTGGCAAAATTGGGGTTTTCTTGCTTTGGGATCATTTTGCCTTTGTAATGGGACAATTTAGCCGTGAGGGTTAACTGGTTCCATAGCTAAGGTCTTTAACGGATGTCCACGAAAAGTTTTGGCAAAAAATTATGTCAGAATTCCAAATCTCCAAAAAGTACGTGGACTATAGCACATGAAAATCAGAAAAATAGGGGTTTACCTGCTCTGAAACACATTTGACCTTCAAAATGGGACGTTTTGGCCGTGAGGGCCAATTAGCTCCATAGCTAAGATCTTAACGGATGTCCACGAAAAACTTTTGCAAAAATGAGGTCAGAATTCTAGATCACC
>NW_006240459.1:1092-1192 GCF_000226075.1 Solanum tuberosum
ATGGGGGGATTACCTGATCCGCGGCACATTTGACCTTTAAAATGGGATGTTTTGAACGTGAGGGCGAACTGGCTCCATAGCTAAGGTCTTAACGGTCGTC
>NW_006240459.1:1407-1576 GCF_000226075.1 Solanum tuberosum
ATGTCCACGAAAAATTTTGACAAAAACATGTCGAAATTTCAGATCACCAAAAAGTCCATGGACAATAGCACACGAAAATCAGCAAAATTGAGGGTTTTCCTGCTATGGTAAACATTTGACCTTTATAATGAGACGTTTTGGCCGTGAGGGCTAATTGGCTCCATACCTA
>NW_006240459.1:1776-2380 GCF_000226075.1 Solanum tuberosum
AGACGTTTTGGCTGTGAGGGCTAATTGGCTACATAGCTAAGGTCTTAACGGTCGTCCACGAAAAATTTTGGCAACAATTATGTCGGAGTTCAAGAACACCAAAAAGTCCATGAACTATAGCATACGAAAATCGACAAAATGGGGGTTACCCGATCCGGGACACATTTGACCATCAAATTGGGATGTTTTGGCCATGAGGGCTAACTCGGTTCATAGCTAAGGTCTTAACGGACGTCGACGAAAATTTTTAACAAAAATTATGTCCGAATTTCAGTTCACCAATAAGTTCATGAATAGCACACGATAATCGGTAAAATAGGGGGTTTACCTGATTCGAAGGAGATTTGACCTTCAAAATGGGATGTTTTGGCCGTGAGGGTTAACTGGTTCCATAGCTAAGGTAAAAACGGTCGTCCATGAAAAATTTTGGCAAAAATTATTTTGGAATTCTAGATCAATATAAAGTCCATGGACTATACCAAACAAAAATCAGCAAAATAGGGGATTTTCCTGATCTGGGGAAAATTTGACCTTTAAAGTGGGAAGTTTTATCCGTGAGGGCTATCTTGCTCCATAACTAAGGTCTTAACGGACGTCCATGAAA
>NW_006240459.1:2555-2757 GCF_000226075.1 Solanum tuberosum
ACCTTTAAAATGGGACGTTTTAGCCGTGAGGGCTAACTTGCTACGTAGCTAAGGTCATAACGGACGTACACGAAAAATTTTGGCAAAATTATGTCGGAATTCCAGATCAACAAAAAGTCCATGGACTATAACACACAAAAAGCGGCAAAATTGGAGATTTTCCTACTCTGGGGCAAATTTGACCTTTAAAATGGGACGTTTT
>NW_006240459.1:3006-3311 GCF_000226075.1 Solanum tuberosum
CTAAGGTCTTAACGGTCGTCCACGAAAAATTTTAGCAAAAATTATTTCGGAATCCAGATAACCAAAAAATCCATGGACTATATCATACGAAAATCGCCAAAATAGGGGGTTTTTCTGCTCTGGGGAACATTTGACCTTTAAAATGGGACATTTTGTCCGTGAGGGCTAACAGGCTCCATAACCAAGGTCTTAACGGACGTCTACGAAAAATTTTGGAAAAAATTATTTCAGAATTCAAGAAAACTAAAAAGTCCATGGACTATAGCACATAAAAATCGGCAAAATGGGGGGTTTGCCTGATCCGG